>NW_019103155.1:0-112913 GCF_001856785.1 Myzus persicae | reverse complement strand
ATTATTTTTAATTAACTTATTATCCCATTCAAATAAATACCTAAAATAAAAAATGAATTACCCACCAACAATGAATCATTATTATAAGTAGTACCTATGGTAAAAAAATCAGTGTATTATTTGAGATTTATCATCATTTACCACCAGTTTTGGTAAATGACATCAATGGCCGGTGAAAGATGTACATTTGAATTTATAATCTGGTTTTTTACACCATTTACCTACATAATCAAATCATTTTGGTAATAGACGTCATTCACCGGAGAATGACGACATTCACCAATATTCATCTTTCACCGTAACATATACATTACTGTAAACCACGAATGCTGCAGCACAATATTATAATATACGATCGGCACGAGCGATAAAAATAACACGCTTTCAATACTAAATAAGTCGGCCGAGTATAAAACGACGTAATGTGTATTATAATATTGCCTATGTGCATATAATATTATAATGGCTGGTTGCAACCGAACGCATTAACCAGAGCATAAGTACTGTTTAAACTAGGTACGATACTATTGTATTACGACGATGATTATGTTATATAGGTACTAAACAACAAGTGTTATAAAATATGGCTCACACACAATAACTATATATGTATATATTATAAGCAAAGTGACAAAATCACGTTTTCGGTCATAAAACAACTCTTGATACCTATATATTTAATATTACTGTACACACTGAATTTCCTGCATAAACATTAACTCCAGGCGCTGTCGTTATAACTTATAATAGCTGCCTAATATCCTAGGATCTATATCATTATATAGTCTATAATCGATTAAGACGTGATTATGACAATTTTCGAATTTTTCAGAATTCCTGTTAATTCAAACTCATACGTAGAGATACGCAATTAAAATGATTGCTTCCTTACTCCAAATAACAGAAAAAAAAGTTTTTTCGGTCGAAAACCAAAACATGAGGGAATTGATTAAAAACAGATGTGAAAATTACACGAAAGACTCAATGCGCGATAGTTAATACATAGTTTTATATGTTAAAAGAATGGTGAGCTTATAAAATATAACCAACCTAAAATATTGATGAAAAAAGAAGTTTTCAATTTCTAAATTAAGTTACTTATTGTATCAGTAATTATTTTCATAGAGCCTTTATTTTGATTAAAGTTGACCATTTGACCCATTCAAATTATTTTACGTTTGCATTTTATAGGTTTATATCTGAATTCTGAATTGAATATACATCATATTTTGCAAAAAATATCGCCTCTCAATTAAAACTTATTTTAAAAATGTTTTTAAAATAATCGTATTATCTTCTAACCAATGTATTAGGTAGCTATAGTATGGTTTATAATATTGTTTAAGAAAATAAAACTTAATTAGCCTTTTATAGTCTTTGAGTTCATAATATTTAACACGATATCATAATATGTTGAAATAGCCGTATAAAAATCGTAATATAGTAAGAAGCTATCTGTAACAGATTGTTTCCTTTTTGCCCAACAAAGTAACTAGAGATCTGATACTTATATGAGGGTGACGAAAAATGTGTAATAACCACAAATATTTTTACAATTTTGCTGACTTAAGATATTATACTGTAAATGTTATTATATTATATATTGTAAATATTTGATTTGAAAAACTTTAATAGTTGCCCTCGGTCTCAAAAATCTCGTACCGGTACTTTAAGTATAATAATACTCACATACTAGAATACTCCCGTTTTTATTTATTAGTGGTACTACTATATAAACCAAAATAATTGAACTTGTTAATTTCATTGCAATTTCTCATATTCGTTTAGTGGACTATACTTTTTGTACTTCCAACCACCCAATTTGGGTTAGACTCCCAGCAGTTAGAATAAATCATGTAACGTGTGTAAAATATAAATATAATTTGATTATGCATCATATTTAATTTTTCAGTGACTTTAATGTATAGGCTACCTTTACAATAGTTCGATTACAAAAGTCAGTCGTCATACAAAAGATATTTTGCAAAATAAGAATACTGTTGTAGAGAAACCTAGCTTAAATTGTAATAGTAATAAAGTGACTTTTCTGCACATCTTGGTCTTGTACTAAGTAAATTCAGATAAAATACAAATATAAAACAACACAAAATGGTTGATTTCCTTCTTGAAATAATATTTAGAAATGATTCGAAACGATTCGAATTAAATGAAAACACATTAATCACTTCACGACTATTGAATCGAATTGAGTTTTAAATTACTACATATTATCCAATGTCGATAAATTAACTGAATTTCAATACCTTTATGATTAAAAAGTTCAAATCTAATATAATTGCATACCAAAAAAAAATTCTGATTAAGTGTACTAAATGCTAATACAATATCCAATCGTAATAATATTATATATGATATGTTAATACGTTCAATACGCTCAAGGATTTGATTTTAATTCTGTTTTTTTTTTATTCCAGCGGAAATCACCGATATCAAATTCTTATGTCTAAACGGGACGGTATTCGATCAGGAGACCAGAGTATGCGAACGTTTGGACGAAGTAGATTGCAGCAGGAGCGAAAGTTTCTTCGATCTTAACTTGGAGCTGTACGGAAACAACGGAGCGGGCTATGGGTAAATAATTGCAACATATTACTGCAATAAACGAATCTATAACATAAATAAGGTGCACAGAAATTAAGTCGTATAAGTGCGAGTGAATAATTTTTAATGAAAGATTGTTTAATAAAGCTTAAATATTCGAAGGTATATAATTATTATCGTACGAAAATTATTTTGGGTCCATTCGAAAATCTGTACAACAGGTTTATACGTTCAATTTTTGAGGTTGCGTTTTTTATTATAATGCCGCGATAAAATTATCATACAAGTTATCTGCGTGAATAAGTTGTTTGCCCTGGTCGTTTTTACCATTTTGTTTGATACTTTATCAATAAAATAAATGAAATATTATCCAACAATGTAATATCATATGCCCACTGGGCATTAAAATATGTGCATACCATCGATAGGCGGTACGTTGAAATGTGCCATATTATTATATTATATGTTATTATATAATTATAAAATATATCTCCTTAGTACATACAAATGTATTTACTTGATGAGCTGATTTTCTTAAATATTAATACAAATAATTATAGTATAGAATATTGTTATTTCAATTTTACAATTTTTTATTATTTTATTCAATAACCATAATAATATGGAAACTTTCAAAATTTGACTTGCACTAAGTAGTGTAATTTGCCAATTTAGTATGTTGTATCAATGTTCGTCGTTTTGACACAGCGTGTATTACGACATCATATAATAAGCACTTACTTAGTGTACCAAACACATTTAAAGAAATGATAATAATAATTTAAAATAAAAACAAAATGTATTTGCACAATATTATAGTCGTGCTGCACTGCCTTATTAGTTATTACTTATTCAGTAAATTCAATTGATTTTTTTGTTTGATCAAAATCCATATATTGTCTATTCGTGAGGTATTGTAAATAATAATGAATTAATTAAGTGTCACAAAGACATAGTATGTAATTTTATTCTAAATATTTCGGCTCATTGGCTATTTAATATTTACATAAAAATGTAGTATATTTCTGATACCTACATGCGTTATGAATACTAATCTTTAATTAATTAGTTGTAAGTAGTCTATTAATAATTTACAAAAAAAAATTATGGTTATAAATTATAATTGATTTGGTTTGTCGATATCTTGTAAATTTGTTAAAATAATTAATGAAAAAATTAAGTAAATCAAAAACGATAAGTGACTGAAATGAAGTTGAAAAGTAAAAATCACAAAAACCGACATTTCTCTCGATTATATTATATTATATTACTACATTATCTCCCATACATATATTCATGTGGCGAATTCTTTCAGAATTGCACCGGAAGAACCACCGGAACAGGAACCGGTGCAGTGTAACGTAGACGAAGAAGAGTGTTCCGGGACGCCCGACTACTTCGACGAGGAAATGACAACGGTCTCAGGGCCAATAGGAGCGCTGGCGGCCACGGCCGCGGTCGCTGCAATGACGACGACCACCACGACGACCACTAGCACCACGACCACAACGCCACGGACAACCACGACAAGCGCGGCCACGAGCACCAAGCGTCCATCGCAGCCGATAGTGATGACTAGCACGCCAAAACCGACGCAGCAGCCGGCTGTCTCGTATCCGACAAACTCGCCAGAAACGATAGCGGCTCTGATAGCACTGCACAACGCTTTCCAGGAGAGCCTCAAAGAACGGGAACAAGGGCCTGGGCCCAAGGGGCAGCAGTCCCACCACAGGTACCATCCACCGCCGCCGCCGCCACCTCAACAGCAGCAGCCCAAACCGTTTACGGTGTCCAACTTCCAACCACCTCGACACTTCCCGTCCAAGGCGCCGCAGCAACATCTGCAACAGCAACAGCAGCAACTGCAACAGCAACACCAACAGCAACAACAACAGCAGCAGCAGCATCAGCAGCATCATCTGCAACATCAACAGCAGCAGCAGCCACCGCCACCGCCGTACCGACATCAGCAGCAACATCTGCAACAGTCCCAACAACAACAGCAGCAGCAGCAGCATCCGGTCTTGTTGTCGTCTGAGCGGTTCGGAAACCAAAACTTCCGGCACGGCTTCCGGTTGCAAAACGGACCGCTGCCGCCCGTGGACGAATCGCCGCCTCCGTCGTCGTACCAGCAGCAGCAGTACAACGGAGACGGTGCACAGTACGACGGTAACTATGACGAAGCGGTCGCGGCCGTCGGACTGGGTGACGAAGAGGACGTGGACGACGAAGAGTCCCGGCGGAACTTCGCTCGCGAAGCTCCCGAATCGTCGGTCTCGGTTTCAGTGCAGGTTAGCTCGTCGTCGACCAAAAACAGTGCCATCAACCAGCAGCAACAGCAACAGCAACAGCAACAGCAACGGCCGACGCAGGTGGCTGTCGTCGCCTCAGAATCCGCGACGCCGACCGCGACCACGACGACGACCACGACGGCCACGGCCACGGCGGCCGATCGCCCGTTCACGGACAAGTTGTCACTGCCGCAGCCTCCTCCAGCGGACGACTCCGACCCGAACGACGGCGGAGATGTGTACGAGGACGAGTACGAAGAGTTGGAAGGCGACGAAGAGTTCTTCAAGGACGTGCCAAAACTGGGTCAGGACAGGAGACGGAGATACGCAGTGGGCGTCGCCAGACGAGCGTAGCGATATGTTTATGATAATAACAATATTATCGTTATCGTTTCCAACAGTACGACGCGGGAACGGCCGCCAAAACCACCGCGAGACGATCGAACGCAGTTCAAAATGTTTTTGCTCAATAGTTTTGCGTCTGTTGTTATGATCACGACTATACTATACGCGAATACGGCCATTTTTTTTTCTTCTCATCGTCGTTCGTAAATGCTTTTACACCGACGTACCTGAATCCTACTGCTCCTGCTCCTCCTACTCCTCCTCTCCTTCTCTCTCTGCCACCCTCACTTCCTATTCCACCTCGTCCTACACTCGAGTAAGGAAAATGTAAAAGTGATTTTTTTTTTGTTTTTATTTTTTTTTACCAACATACTGTATTTATAACTTACACGATTTTTTTACGAATATGCCAATAATGGTTATAATAATATTATTATTATCAATTATTATTTTTGCAATAATTCTGCAGGCAATGTAAAAGAATATGTCCCTTGCTATTCCTGTATAATTGTAGGGTATAATCAGGACTCGGGACTATGAGCACTCGCGTCTGAGGTGTAGTACCGCTACTGGTGTATCAGTTTTGGGTAATACGTACCATTTTTAAAATTGTGCAGAATCATTTATTGTTATATTAATACTATTTTTTTTTTTTTTTGTCACGGTTATGTTTTGAATGGAATATTTTTCTAGACACTATCAAACCGGTGGTATTAATTATTTATCATAATTTTAATAGATATACTAATGTAAGTACCTAAATATTTACATTAAAAAAAATATCAAGTTTGAGATAAAGCATACAGTTATATGTATTTAAGTAATATACAAATATTTAAATAAGCGCTCAAGTCCCGACCCATGATTATGATATTACGATATCACGCTTGCTTACGTCTGTCGTGAGCGATATCTTTTTTTCTCTTTTTTATGCTTGAGGGGAGGAACGATTTAATTTTGTATACTATTATATAAATTAATAATTAAAATGATATTGTACGATTGAAATACATGTTTCTTTTACACGCAACACAATACGGATATTTAAATAAAAGAATCTATTTATATAAAATAGGTTTGTAATATTATTCCGAGTTAACCAAGTATAATATTTATGAATACGTCGTATACGCATATAATAATATAGTATTATATTGTAATTTTTTTACACTTGAAAACATAACAATATCATATAATATATATTATGTTATCGATGATTATTAATTTTGTGTCTTTCCTCACATATGATAGGTAATCTAGACTGATATATGTTATTATTATTGTACTCGGATTATTGTGTTTAGTTTTACGGAAAGCGTGTAATATACGAAATTAAAATTGTTTAATCATTTTTAGTATAACGTTATGCTTTTATATTTATTTCCACCTATGTCGATATTTTGGTTATTGTGCACAATATTTTGTACGCACATGAACGGATCGAAAAAAATCCAACAATTTCCATATAGTGAAGTGTAATACCAATGCAATTAAGTCCACGGTGTGATCATATAATAGAAAAACAATAATGTAACATAAACAACATAAATTACACCGAATTCATCAGCGAAGGTAAGAGCGTCATTATTGGGATGTACATTTTTCGCTAAGCGATTTTAAGTAATGTGCCAATTAACATATTATATAGTTTTTGTTAAATGGTTGTATTCTTGAAATATATTACTCGCCATCAGAAAAATAAACTAAATAATATGCTTAATACAAATAATCATGATATTATTTGAATTAACAATTGTAGGTATTATAAACAACTGTTTAAAAATACATTTTATAAATTTTTGTTTCAATAAATTTAATTTCACACATAAAATATGCATTACCGATTGGTAAAAGCCCAGGCATACTTGTACTGTTGACGCCTGGTGTGATACCAGTGAAAATTTGTGAATTTCAAAGTATCTTTTGAGAGCTCAAACACATTTTTTATTATTAAAGCAACTATGATATATTTATATATAACAAATTAACAACCGTCAACCATACTGACATAGGTGTCTTACATTTTATTAGGACAAAAATACTCAAAGATTAACTTTAATCAAGATAACATTCATACAATTTAAACAAATAATAATGTTTATTTTGTAAATAATTTTTCCTTTTGTTCATAGAACATAATATAATACGTCACAGTATTCATAAATAACAGAAAATTAATATTAAAAAGATAAAATTAAGATTATATGAGTTAGTATTTGCAACCCCCGATATGCTTAAGCTTGAAATAGAGGGGTTTTTTTAAATAGTTCACAAAAACACTAATTGTTATTACTAGTTAATGCCTAGCAAAATCTCTTACTATGGCGGTATATACTCGACAGTCGATACCTATTACAGTATTATACAGGAACAAATGTACATTACTACAATATATCAGACTATAAGAGTGACTTTCACTGTTTTTTTATGTGGACACTATTTTACTTCATTCTTTCAATGTAGAACAAAATGTCGCTGATTATCAGTTTTCCAAACCCAATCTATATAGTTTAGGATCGGATCTTCGGATCTTATCTTACATCCATTGACTATTCTATTCTTTTATTTCAGCATTAAAATTTATTTTTGTACCTACAAGACGAGCAACAGCGGATAGCACATTTTAATACAAAATATATACTTCGTATGTAATATTAAATATTTGTTATAAAATAACCAATTATTTACGAAATTAAATACTTTCAAAAACTAAAATTTTAAAAAGTTGAAGTAAAATATTACAATCATAAAATTCTTATAATTTGCTTTTAAATTAAAATATTTATAAAATCCTATGAAGTGTCCTGAATAATATTTTACCTTTAAGTGTTATAATAGGTTAATTTACTCTAATATCAAAAAATTAGGATTTGCTACCTACAGAAAGAAAACAAAATAGTGCAATAACACATCATAAAATAGTATTATTATCTACAAAATACAGCAGTTACCTATCCAGCTATATTCTACCGGCCGGTGAATGAAAAATGAATAATCTCTTATTATATTTGACGAATAATTATTATCAAATAGAGAATTTTAAGAAGCGAGCATCTGTGCTACCTTAATATTATCTTGAAATATATCATACTACACACTCAATAAATAACAAAATATGCACAAAAAAAGTTGTCTAAAGTTAATTTCAAAATAAATAATTTTTTGAAGGTACCTATTATAAAATATTTGTTGTGACTAAAGTGATGAAAAAACAATCGATACAAACTGTAGGTAATAACAAGCGATATGGGAATTATAGTTAAACAAAGTATACCCAAGAACGACTCGATTTAATAAAAAATAAGGGCAAAATTATATTTTTACATGATAGAAAAATGGTAAATTCATAAAATATTATTATTATCTAGAGTCCTATAATATATTTAATAAAAATAAATTTTAGCTTACTTATTTTTCTAGGTAATTTATTTTTATTATAATTAACTATTTTAACTTACATACATATAAACTGGTTTATATCTTTATTTGGATATCTAGTATACACTATATCCATTATACAAGACAAATAAAATATAGATATTGTTAAATAAACTATATATTAAATAGTTATTTAAGTATAGTTAGATATTATAAGTATCCTTTAAATTTAACTTATAATACAAATATTTATAGCAAAACTAGGTACCTATAAATAATAACTTAAGAGACACCGATATTTGTTTTTCTAATAAAGGTTTTTATTTATTTATAGGACAGTTTGAATGGATGATATAATATTATGTAATGAAAAAGTGTAAATATTGCAAAAAAAGTTTGTAAATTACTTTAATATTTCTTACATTAAGTATTTTTAAAAACCTCTAACTTTATTATAATGCATTGGTGATGCAAGTGTATATTTTATACAATATACTGCAGTTCTCGGTTAAACAGTCATACACTCATACATGTACATACATACATACATACATACATACATACATACATACATACATACATATATATATACATACATACATACATACATACATACATACATACATACATACATACATACATACATACATACATACATACATACATACATACATACATACATACATACATACATACATACATACATACATACATACATACATACATACATACATACATACATACACACATACATAGATTCATTATATATTATGTCCGTTTACTGTATAGTAAAATAGATTATCATTTTAGATTGTCATTATTATAAATAGATATTCTCTATAGTTTCCTAATATTTTGTATGAATTATATTAAAGGGTAGGCATATATCGATCTATCGAAGTTGAAATATGTAAGATACAAAAATGTAAGTACCTACCTATACATAATAAATTTCACCACCAATACAAGTCCATAATAATTACACCACCATACGCTCTACATATTCACTGACATTTAAAAAAATATATATTATAATATCAAATACTAAAAAATCGATTACCTGATAATAATCACGTTCTACATTGCCTGTTAAGATATTTTAGCCTTCGAAGAAAATGCCATGCACCCAGACAATATTATGTACTTATATAGGTATGCATTTTCGTACTTCACAGTTAAAATTGGATAGGCGTACCGTATTATATTATTTTGTGCACAACGACAGAATATTTTATCAAACTCTCACTGGTGATGACATGTACGCACGAATAAATACTCAACGTGTGATATGATATAGTTATGGTATACCTGGTATATACGTATATACTGGTATGACATGTCCAATTTTGAATTTAAAACAAATATCAAATCATAATAAATAATGGGAATAGATATTATATTATATTCGCATATAATATTTCGGTTAGTAACGATGTGGTCCGATGTGGCCAAGCAATTCCGTGTTTCCCAGTAAAATTATAGAAAAGACGCCGTATTGTCTTACCTCTAACTATTATGTTGTTATGTGTCGTAAAGGCGCGATTGGACGTGCGATTACAGTAATAGTGTGCTAATTCTTCGTTAATGCGCTACAATGTTTTCGAAAATGTCATTTTTGCCGGTCTCTGGTAATTAAGGTAGGCCCCTAATGTCCCCTACTGCCAAATCGACCGTTTGCAAACGACGATACCCGTGAACGTCTGCTATATAAACCCAGGACCTCAGTCAAAAAGGCACATCACTCCTTCAGTCGTCTCTTCGAACACACGCACCTGAACGAGTCTCCGCAGTCAGACATCACTCGACAAACGCTCGACAAACCGTCCACACTCGACAAAACTTCAACAACAACATGTACAAGTAAGGCTTAATTGTTATTATTATTATCATTATAATTGCCGATCAAAATTTCGCAACTATACGCATATATTGTCGTCGAATTCAAATCGAATGTTTTCGGCAAAATATATATTTTACTAGTTGTCAAGTTCAAGCACATCGACACACCACGATTTTTGTGATCTGGCTGACGAAACGTGTTGTATACTAAACGATCGAAGTGGTGTGCCGTAAAAAATCGAATAATTTATTATATTATTGACTATTTCATGTAACCATCATATAAAAGTATAATAACAAAACAATTTGTCACCGTTTACAGGTACACAGTCATGATGATCGCAGCGGTGGTTGTTGTATTGGCGTCCGTTCCGGCCACCTCCGCCCAAGCAGCGGCCAACAAATTCAACCCAATGTCAGCCGCGGCCACATCCGTACACAGCAAGCATGTCAAGAATGAGAACCGTCAAATTTTCGCTTCCGAGGCCTATAACGAACAGTCGAACAATGTCGGCAGCCAACTGTTGTCCGGACTACTTGAGGCGATTAGTATCCCGAAGAAGATCGCCAGCGCCTTGATCAGCAAAGTGTCCGATCTCCTTAAGTCGGTGGATCTGAGAAAACTCATCAAGATCGCTTTGATTGGTGGTGCTGTGATCGTGTTGGGAGCTGTGGCCGCAGCCGGCGTTGCTGGTATCGCCGCCGTGGTGGCGTTGGTGAGCGCCGCGCTCCCGTACTTCCGGTTCTTCTTCGGCGGACACAAGGGCGAGGCATCCGAATCAGAGATTGACGTCATCAGCGAATTCGTTTTGAACGCATTCAACAAGTACGACAGCCAGCACAAGGCGTAATGATGCAACTCGTCGCATTAATATTATATGTAATTAACCGTCCGGTTTTATTTATTGTACATTTAACGAAGCGCTGATAATGGCTCACCTATATTTATATTATTTATATATTATTATTTTTCGAGTATGGTAATAAACAAAAATATCCTACTCTTATATGTGGCACACTCGTCTTATGACTTATTACCTAAATATTATTATATTCTATTACGTGTACACGTACTTAATATACCATCGTATTTATCTGTGCTCACTGCTCAGTACGAAGACGCATAGTAACGAGCGCAGTGCGAATCAAAAAAGAGTGTGACCCTGCTGCAAGCATTGAATGAGTTAGAACTTCGAACTTGTATGAATATGTTCTCTTTAAGCATTTTGTTCAAAAAATGAAATTCAATTTAACTTTAAACTTTAACTTCAACGATAAAAAGTCTACTCTACTGTCTAGTGGGTCACTAAATTGGATGGTTTTAAATTTGAATTCAATGATATCATATCATTGTATAAAAAAAAATATTCTGGGAGGAGACTGTCTGTCACTCAGCTTATATTATAATATAATATTTTTAAATTACAAAAATAACTAAAATCATTATTCTTCTTTTAAATATGTTATTTTGTTTAAATTTGAACAATTTAAAATGTCTGTAAAAAAAAGGTGTTAGTATAAATACAATGTGTATAAATAACTCAAAACGAACAAAAATATTTTTATAAATTGATTGATACCTATACAATAAATTAATTTTACTGTGGAAAGAAAATGATAAAATGTGGTAATTTAAGTACCTACGGTTAATATTTTTTACACAAAATAAGAAATAATAATTACATTTGTTGTTTTAAGGGTGATAACTAATGTCTGACTTCAAAAAACACTCATAAAAAAATTGTTTAATTTTGATACATTTTTTTGTTTGTTAAAAGTAGAAAAACTTGTGGGAAATCTTGTATTATATTTTCAAAGTTTTGATATGCATAAAAAAAAATTGTAGAAATTTCTAACTAAAAATAATTATCAAATGTTCGTGATCTTGATACATTCTGTGAAACTTCTACCTTTGGAGGCTTATAAAAAATTACTGTGGACTTACGCTCAACTTTTTTTAAAATTTATATTAAAAACAATTTATATGAAACCCTATATCGTTATAAAAATCAATTCATACATAACTCTGCTCAGAATCTATAACTATTTAATTCAAAGATAGTTTATTAGTACATTGTATCTATATAGTAATATTGATTTTACTAAATTTAATGTACTATAAAAATAAAAGTGGATGTCGATCTGCTGTAGCTTTAGAAAAAAAGGTTTAACTTGAAATAAGAGTGCAAATTGTATATATAAATATTATATTTAGGGATCGATGGTGGATATGATGGACATATTATTCCAAGTATGAATAATTTGATTTTCCACCTCAGCATCTTTTCAAGTACGAAAGTGAATCTAGATGGTATACTTTGAGGGGTCAAAAGTAAAAAAGCAGGTTAGTAGATGTTACTCTGTTGTACATAAGGTGTCTAGAAGGTCGATATAATGAATGGTATTAAATTTAAATTCAATGATATGATATCATTGAATACGAAAAACGATTCTAAGCGTAGAGAGTATGTCAGTTTAGGATATTTTATATTGTTATAACTTATTATTAATATGGTAGCCGATAAGTTGCATTCATTGTATTCATAATATTATTCTTAAATTATCAGTGATGCTGGAAAAATATTAAATATACTTATGTACAATTGGGCTGTTTTGGAACCGAACTACAACAAAATGACAAAATATATAATTTTGTCCAAATTTAAACTTAAAATATCTGTAAAAAATAACTGTATTTATATATTTTTTAGATTTTATAGTTATGGAAAAACTTCATGAACTTTATGGAACCTCGTTTTAAATTTTCAATCCTTAGCTTTAAAAATTAAAATTGTATAAGTTATTATCACTACAAAAGCATTTAAAATTTTCAATTTGATGAATATTGTCAAAATTTGAACTTTCAATGCTTATACAAAAAAAAAATAGGACCTATGTATTTTTAATATTTTTCTACTGCTATTGTAACAATATAATATCAAGAGTCTTGTATTAAATTGTCATGCTTTTTGATCCAACCAATAACATTTTATTGACATTTATAAACAAAAAAATAAAAATAAAAAAATGAAAATTGAAAATGTCAGTCAACAACTTAAAACGAGGCAAAATATTTTGAAAATGTTATCAAGAATATGAATTTATGAAATAAATATATAATTTAAATTTAAAATGACTTCAGTAATTTGTTTTTGAATTACAATAAAATAAGAAAATCTTCACATGTGAAATCGAGTGAATATGCAATGTTGTAAAAATTTCTATTTCAAACTCTCATAAAAATTTTATTTGATTTTCTGGTAGACAAACTTTTGAAAAATTTCCTATCAAATTTTTAAATCATAGATACAAAAAGAAAAATTCTTATGAATTTCTAACTCAAAATAATTTTTACAAATGTTATCGAAATTCTAAGCTTAAACGCTCATAAAAGCTTATTGTGGATTTATAACAACTTACGAGAAACCTTATTTTACATTTACAAGTTTTTTTACTAAACAAAAAATGTTTTATCGACATTGGATTAAAAAAAAATCAAATAATAATTGAAAATTGCGTATGCCTATAAATAGTTCCACACGAGTCAAAATATTTTGATATTTTAATTATATTCATAATTATTTTATAATGTATAGAAAATGCTAACACAAACATTCAGTAAAAATTTCAAGTATCCACTGTAATTTTTTTTATAGTTACACTAAAAACCAATATCGATTTTTTCGAAAACTGGTCTTGCGTAAGAATTCCCGTTTTTTCTTAACTGTTTGTTTTTCCTGTCGCTTTTGAAAACTATTAGGAATTTTAAATTTCGACCTCCCGAATACACCAACTTGATTCACTTTCCTACCAAAAAAGTTGCTGTTGAAGAAAATCGAAGCACTTTGACTGCCTCCAAATCATGATGACATACAAAAGCAAAAAGAAAACTAAATAAATAAAAAACCCACATCATTGTATAATCAAAACATTCATCGCTCCACTCATCTAACCACAATTGGTCAAGCTTATTACTGACAGAACATTTTGGAATACTGTGAAGTGTTAAAAATGAGGATGCACTATTAAATACGTTCAGTGTGGTTGACTCGTAGTTTAAAATTGAAATGCAACATGTAAAATTCAATAATTAAATTGTTTAATATAATGTAATAGATAATAAATATTTAATGTAAAATACACATAATCAATATATTTGACGATTATGGCCTTTTTTGTGAGGCACTTGTCCAAGTCATGGTTTTCTAAAAAGTTTTAAAGAACACGTTTGATTCTCTCGCCCAATTGTACATATTTTTTATTTCGTTTAATCCCTTCTAAATTTAATTCGATGGTCACTTTCTGCTGCTGATGTCTTCAGTTTTTCAATTAAAACCTAAATACTCGGGTGCGATCTTCCCACTAGTGTTGAAATTTATGATCCCATTCTTCAAAATATTTATTTTGCGAATAGCAAGAATGACATAAAATGAATTTAGAATCCTAGTTTGAACACTCGCGTGACACTCTTTTCCCCTCAAAATCAAAATTACATAAATGGTATATGAAACACTATTTTTGATCCCTAACCTACGAAATTTTGACATTTTGAAAGTTTTTTTTCAAATATGTTTGTTTTTACCCATATATGTATATTATACATTTTAAATTACTGAAATTACAATTACTGCATGTGAAATTGTGAAAGTTTCTAATCAACGTTTCGTTGGAATATTATTATATTATCTAATTATTATTGATTATTTTTCATTCTCTGTGAAATTTTAATTCGTTTTATCATAATGTATTAATGTGTTTATAACTAGGTACCTATATATAGGTATAACTGATATCTAGCAATGTGTTAATAATATTTTAATTCATTTTTAAATTATAGATCACTATTAACATTATAATAACTACTTAGTTATAGGTAAATATTTGTTAAAGTAAACTGTATTCCTATTAGGTAATAATTTGACTATAACTGCGTATAATGTAATATTATAATATTATAAGTGCTTGCATCTCATAATGTTCGTTACATTTTATATTTTAATAATATTTTTTTTTCATTATAAAACATTTCAAATAATTTTATAGTTTTAACATAATATTAAATAAAATAATTACAAATTACCAATGTTTGTAAAAATAAACTTCTTTGAAAAAAACAACAAAATAAATGTTAGTACAATGTTAAAATATTTCACTATTTCATATTTCATTAAATATTTAAATGTCCCAACACGAATTATTATGCTTGTTTATTTTATTTAACACTGTTAAATATTTTTTGAATTGTAAACTTAATTAAATAAATAACAGTTAGGAAGTTCGGTACAACGAATATTGTTTCAGTGTTTTCACTTGAAACTAAAGATCACAGAAAGTCCAAGGTAAGTTTCTTTATACACTACGTAGCATAATCATATTATATTTACAATTAAATTAAATTATATTATAATATTATCTGTATACATAAAAGAGACTGTCCTGAGGGTCTGATTCATAATCAACGCAAAGTCAAACCTATTAGAGCTATCAATTTAAAATTTTGAGTGTAGATTAATATTATAATTTCTTTCCCGCTCCACTAAGAATGGATTTTTCAAAATTTTGATTTTCAAGGATTGAAATCGGCATATCAATATTATTGTATTATATTATTTATATATATATATATATATATATAATTATATAAATGAATGTATGTCTGTCCTTTGTGCCTGCCTAATTCGGTGAAATTTGTTGTATGTGTTTGAGTGGTTCCCTGGATGATTTAGACTTACAATTGGACACAGTAGGTCCGACCCGGAGTCCGGAGAGGTACTCAAACAGAGATTTTGAGATTAACGAAGGTAATTTTTGTTTATAAAGAGTTGTTATTAATTAAAAGAGAAATATACATATATTTATTAGACATTTTTATTTTATTTGTTTATTGATTGCCCGGGGAACTTGACCCTCCTGGGAAAAAAATATGAATTTATAGTGCAATAAATATTACCATGATATTTCTTAATTGCCAAAACAAATTATTTTTCAAAATTACTTTTATGATATGAAATAAGTATAAAAATACACAATTTTTTTTTCTATACTTCCTAAATTTTTTTTATTTGGCTCTCCTTAAAATTGTACGTATGCATCAAATTGAATTTTCGCACAATGCCTACCAAGGGGGCTGAGTTGCACTTGTATACGCTCATTGGCATGCCCGCAATCAAAATAAAACATATAATTCATATAAGACACCCATGTACCGAGTGGGGTCCATAAGCCACCGCAGGTGGATTGCCTACCTGATAGTACCTATATTATAACTCATATTATCACAAGCAAGTCTCATATAGAGTTGACATTTTTAAAGGGTAACTTAGTCCACGGGATCAGCACGTTGTTATGAAAATTAATACTATTATTTAAGTAACTATTATTACTACATTTAAAATATAACAAATATTTAACAATATATGCTGAATAAATCCTTATCAATCATAAATATAATTTTATACATAGAATTATTTATTAGGTATTAGATTTGACATATGACATAGATTTTATGAAACAAAAAACGTATTGAGCTGATAACTTTTTTATGAACCCGGCAATTTGTCTTTGCATAATTTGTACAATTAATTAACCAATCTACTCTTTTTGTAAGTACACTAAAACCTATATTATGAAATTTGTTATTTTCGTTGAAAAGCTTGGTTATATGTATTTTTGTTACCTATTTAATATTTAAATATTGTAGAAAAATAATGTTAAACACGTTGTCGATTTTTTCTATTAATATTCATCAAAATGTTTACATAATATAATAGAACATTACGATTTACGGCCCTAATATACTATGTTGAAATTATGTTATATTTATTTGACAAAAACAATATTTTAAAATTTACCAAGATTTAATCCATTGCTATTTTAAAATCATCAGTAATCACGTTTCTAAGTTTTATGTCTAGTAACATAATCCATATAATTAATATTCATATAAAAGGTATTGTTTGTGTGTGTATAACTGTATAAGCGATTCACTGCCAAATCTATCGAACTCATAGTTTTCGAATTTAGTACATAGGTACTTATAAGTACCCGAGGATGTACACCTTTGAATTTTTCATTTTAAGAAGAACTCATTCAAAAAATTCTTGGCTCAAGTTTTTTTGTTGGTTCTAAAAGTTTATCCATTTGTTAAGGAAAATAAAATAGTTATTAAAATTGAATATAATTTTAGACCAGTATTTTAAATTTGGCCGAAATGGTAGTATTAAAAATGTGTATAAGTAACTTACATTTAACGGAGCTTAAGACAGAATAAATTCACTGCATTATTTAACTAGTCGCGAGTTACGCCGTGCATCATTAGGTATAATTAATAAATACACATCCAGGTAATTGGTATATTGTACAATATAATATACCTACTCAATTATGGTACTATATAAAATCAAAAGGATGGTTCAAGACCCATAGTTTTCGACTGATTTTCATCAAATTTTCATCAATATACTCGGAAAGGTATATGCGGTGAGAGACTTTTTTACTTTTAACGTAATAATGTTAAATTTAGTTACCTAACTTGTGAAAGGCTATCGTTTTTTTTTTTGTACAGTATATTATATTATTATTCTATAGGTATTGTTGGCATTTTTTTTTTTTTTTGGATTAAGGATTCAACTACTAAGGCTGGTACTGTGTGGGGGGGACGATTAGTTGGAACACGTTTGTATGTGTGGCAAGGATATGTTGCTAAAAACCCGGATAGTCCCCCATCCGAGTGCTAACAACGCCAGCCCGTACGTACGCTCAGAGCGTTGCCGCAGATTGAGCGTACAACCGTGCCTCACCAAAAGCCACTGTTGGTATTTATTACAGAAAATAAAATAGTTATTATGATTGGATATAATTTTAGACCTGTATTTATATGGTCAAAACCACCCAAAATTTTTGAGTTGTGTTAGAAATGTTTGGGAATTTTATTTGTCACGGTAAATGATGTGTTTGGTCAGTTAGTTAGTCATAACTCTATAACCTAGGTTAGCTAGTCATAACTCACAAAGTACAAACTAAACTACAGTTATATGTTACATCCGGCACACGGTGAAATGGGTTGTTTCCCTAATTTTTTTTGCACTTCTCGAGGAATAAAAAACTGATTCTATTTTGCTTAAACTTTCGTGAAACTGCCCATTTGTGCGGAAAGTGACATAAAATTGTGGTGAATACTGAATACATACTACCATTGATTTATAAATACTAGTATTTATATTCAATGATACTACATAATCGTTTCCAAATTATTCCTCTCGATATCATAATCACGCGTCTTGGGAGAAATACAAATATCTATTTAAAAATATTTACTATAATAATTAATTGTAATGTTATAGTAATTTGATAGAATATATTTTGGTTTCAACTCTTGACTATCTACTGTAATAGGCATCGAATTATAATAGTGAAATCGTACATGAAAACATTTTATTACCTTACTACCATTACCAGTTGTAATAGGTATTGCAACAGAATGCGTTTATGTTAATCATGTGTGAATTTTTCATTAATGCGATATAAACGATCGAAGTTTGGACAATTTCATTTACCAGTTACCAATTAATGCCATAGGGATCTTGAAAACCACTGGTGCGGTCATTGTGATTTCAAATTGACAAATTTAAAGCCTACCTACGCCGCCTATATATAATGTTCAGACCTCAGGTCGAAAAGGCACACTTCACTTGTCACTGCTTCGAATATCTTTACTCGAACGCCGCAACGACATCCAGAGACTCCTACAGAAATCGAACATAAGACACGATCGGCGAGTCCATCATCATGTCCAAGTGAGTGTTATTTGTTTTTGATAATTAGATGATACGATACGCATACGTCGCTGTCATGGCTTCTACTCGAATGTTAATCAGAAGTTTTGAAAATTTTAAACAAATAAAAGAGAACACTTATATACTGGCCTCTAAATTAGAGATCATATTAAAACTTTGATAATACATTTGCAAAATTTACCACTAAAATTCCGCTTAAAACATATCATCTTGTTACTTAATCTATATTAATATGTATTATGTATAGACCTATACTTATATTATTATATTATTATTATTGTACAAACACGTATAAGTTATAAGTTATATTATTTACATTTTTAGACTCAAATAATCGTTAACAATGTTTTTTAATGATATAATATTTAATTATATGGTCATCTGTTCGGAAATTCTATTTTTAACAAGTCCTCGTATATATAGTTAGATATACCTAACATAAAAATACTAAATACACTTAAGTTATTAGTTAATTCAGATTTTCTTTTATTTCTTGTTTTTAAACCCAATTTTTTAAGTAGTTGATTCTTTACATGTTGTATAAAAATATTTAATAACCAAGTAAACAAAAATATGTCAATAATCAGTTATTTTAAATGTCTTTACTTCAATATGCCATATTTAGCTTTAATAAATGTGCGTAACTGATTATGATTAAAATATTAAAAATTAAATACTAATTAGGTATTCATTATAATAGTATAATATTTTAATATATGTATACGTATTTTAAATTTATTATGTATTGTATTATTTATAGTTTTATAATGTTGCATGCCTTTAGGTAGTCATGCTTTGTTTAAAAGGCTTAAGCCTTAGATGATAAAATTACAAAAAAAAATAACAGTGGTCACAGATTATATTAAATAACGGCGAAATGACGAATAATCATAAAACGTATTAGTAATTAATCAACGCCCTTGCAGGTACACGGTGACGTTGTTGATCGCTGCAATGGCCGTGTCGACGTCGCTATCCGTCAGCATACCAGCTGCTGCAGTCGAACAACGACCGCAGGAACCGGCTGCGGACTCTAGCAACTTGGTAGTGCACAAGAAGCACGTCAAGCCTGACAAGATCGTGTTCTTGTCGGAGATTTTGTCGCCGCATGACGAGGGCGAGGGCGGTGGCAGCGGCTTACTGGAATTGGGACTATCCGGGCTAATGGAGGCGATCAGCGCGCCGAAGAAGATCATCGGCGCCATCTGCAGTTTCGTGATCGGCAAACTCAAGTCGTTGGACCTCAAGAAACTCGTCAAGATCAGTCTGCTGGCGGCCCTGGTGACCGTGCTGGGCGCCGTGGCCTCGGTGGCCGTAGCCGGTCTCGTGTCCATCGTGTCGGTGGTGTGCACCGTGCTGCCGTATCTGAAATTCGTGTTCGGCGGTCACCACCACAAAGACGAGTCCGCGTCCGAGTCACAGATCGACCTGGTCAGCGAGTTCGTGATGGGCGCGCTCGACAAGTACAAAGTCAAGCGCAAGGCGTGAGTCCAGGGCAGCCGCTGCACCGCTGACAACGCTCAATCGTTGTTTCGACAATACGGTTAACAGTTTATTTATTGTACACCTATCACGCCGATATCGTTAAACTTAGTATATTATAATATTATATATATATATATATGCGTTGTGTACTGCGTTACGTAGTATTGCGAACAATAAACTAAACATTATTTAACTTTTATGCATTCAATTAATAAAACAATTTCATATAATAAAACATAAGTATAATATATAATATATAATAAGCACTTTTGAACTTTTAATTTAGGATGTATATTTTATTAACATACACGATTAAAAATACAATATTGTGTAACGATTACACAAACATGAGCATATACTCATACTCGGTGTAAATATAAAAAGTTAAAAAGTTTATGCATCACTAAAGTTTTTGATGCACTATTTTTATTAAGTGATATTCTTGTAGTTTATTAATAAATTATTATTAAAGCAAGTAAATATCTAAATACAAATATCAAAACACTAAATTAAATTCAAAATCCAAACCGCAATATTTTAAACGATTTGTGATATAAATTAGGCACCTACTCTGGAAATCTGTGAATTTATTTGAAAAAAATGAAGTGCTGACTACTTAGTCCCCTCAAGCACGTAATTTGAACTGTTTAGGATTAGGACTTTGGGAGTAACGAAATCCCTTTACCCTGGAAAGCTTGATATATAATTGTTACGATGTTTATTTCCTTTCCTTCTTTAATATATACTAATCTACCACTATAAAAAGCACATGAATTTATCTATTATACCTATAATACCTATAATATCTATAATATCCACTTGTATACCTAATTTAATGAAGAATTACAAAGACTATAGCATTCAAAAACTTGACTACGGTGGTATACGGTACCCATATTGTAGGTACTGGTACATGTTTAACATAAATATGTTTTTGGACTGTATACACGTTTTTGGTTTCTGACCGATTTTTCGTAAGGTTTTCCTTGTCATGGTTACTTATTAACAAAAACATATTTATGATTCATAGACTTTTCTTTTAGACTAAAAATATTGAATAGCGTGCTATGGATTTTCTTTTTATTAATACTATAATTGTTTATTTATTCTTCAAGAAAATAATGCGGATTCCATTTGAAAAATGTTGTGTTCTTGTGTCAGAGTCATAGTTAAAATAATGGTACCTACATATAAAATGCTAAAATAAATTCAATTTAATAGTACTCGTCCAAGACAAATACTATTACGAATTACGTCATTTTAAAGATAAGACAATTTTCATTTGTAGATAGCATATTAAACCAACACAGAATTACGGTGAATAATATTATACTTACGGTGGATAGCATATTGGTCGAGTAAGTACCAATTTAATTAGGTAGGTAATTTATTTGTTGTTAAAATCAAAATTCAAAATCTAATATTTAAATTGATGGTATGCATATTATGTATATGTATATTAACGAAAATATACTGTTGGCCTCGCACGAGTCGCACGGGCTTTACGACAAAATCGTTCTGATCAGATGCACCAATCATACGCGGTACTGAGAAAATTTCATCCGCTGCTCGTGGCCAGCCTGCGAGCAGCTGCTGGATCTACGACGTACAATGTACATATTCAACGTACTACCGCTGCGGTCGTGGTGTCTATCGTTCCTCAGGTGAACGCGGTGGTAATAATTATTGGTTATAGTACGACGTGCTTGTGAATGTATGATATCAGTGGCGGAATTGAGAATAATTGCACGTTGCACGACGCCACGACGTATATCACTTCGCTCTGCCAGACGGTCTATTACGACTTTCCCGTCTACCACTCACCTCTCCTGTAGTGTGTACTCTGTTTTGTGGTTATTGCCAGCAGTGCGACTGTGCGAGAACGCAGAAACTCACGTTATTAATCAATTCTCATAAGTTCCGGATCTATTGTCGATCACCGGATGTCACAGTGGATGATAGTTCCCGACGGAAACGAATTAGCTTGACGTGAACGAACGGGTATGATGAACACGTTAATATTATTTCGTATACCTATAATGATAAGTTAGTGGCGCTTGCCATGTGGTTTATCGGCTACGATTACCCGGTGACCGGTGTAAATGTACATAGTATTGTAATATGGCCTTATGCCGGCGACTTTAGGTACGGAATATAATATGTCTGTATTTCACCGAAATCGTCACTTACTTTTGACACTTAAAATGTTGAAAATATAGTAAAATATGATTATACGCGTTTTGTAGTTTTCCAAATCAACCAATTCCGATTTAGTCGCACTTTCTAAGTTTAGGATAAGTAGCAATTGAAAAAAAAATAATAACTCTTGAAACAATGAGCAACTAGGTATTTGTTCAGAAAAAAATATGGTATTTGTGTAAATTTACACAAGTATGAAAAATAGAAACTTATCGATGCTATCGTTTTCAACAACATATTGTCGGCTTAATGACTTTTTTCTAATATTACCTTCCTTTTCTTATGTCAAATTAATTCATAAGTATCTGAAAACCACAATTAAATGCTATTTGTATTAAATATAATATATTATTTAATCATGCTTAGTATATTTATTTACTTTGGGAAGAGTATGGTCATACATTATGTATTTAAATTTTATTTTTTTAAGTTCTTTCACATCTTTATTTTTGCAGGTAATTATGTCATCGTATCGTACTTCGAAGACCAGTTCACATAACTCACGGCCACCAAGCACAAGTACCCCTACAATATTGAAAAAACGTAACACACAGTTAAATAATGTACCAAAACAAAAAGTACAATTCAATCTTATAGACAACTTGAAAGCGTTGCTTATTAGTTTTGATCAAAACAATGATAAAGAAAAACTTAAATACAATAACCTTATATGTGATATTAGGGATGCCGGTATTGAAATTAAGGTTAGTATTTTTTCATTTTTTTATAAATAAGTTAAGGTTTGGTAATTCTTATAATTATAATAAATAAACTATTAAACATTAAATCAATTATGAAACTTGAAATTTCAACCAGAGCCCTTTAAGTTTAAAAATACCAACGTCCAACAATCTTTATAACATTTTTAAACTAGTTAGGTAAGTCAGTACTTTCAAAGACAATGTTGGTTTTAAACATTTATAGTATAAATATATCTAAATTAAGAACATTTATATTATACATAATGTCAAAATGATGTAACGTGATAATACTGTGCATTCCATTAACTAGGTGGCCTTCTTGGCTTATCACAGAGTTCTTCAATTTGGCTTTGTGGTTAACTGAGCCAAAGAAACTACATACGTATTTGAATTAGATTTTTAATAGTTCAAATCTGCATTTATTTCGTACTAGTCTAATGACAAACTTCCCCCATTAGGAATCGTGTACACACTACTATTGTCATATTATAATATAATGTTATTTTATAAACTAAGACTACTGTTCAGCTCTGTAACAGATGGTTGTACAAAAATGATGCATTGGTTTCAAATGTTTAACGTAGAAGTTGCTAGAGTTACATATCTATTCAATGTGATATGAAACTATTATATTATAAATTTTAAGTAGCCAGTATTTTTGCCCTTTTTTTGAAGCATATTAAACTGCAAAAATTACTGTCGGTCTAAATTTTTGAAAAGTACCTTTTAACTTAATTAATCAAATAAGATATGAACAAACTACATCTGTGTATTTTAATATTTTATCCTCATGTACCAAGCACTTCGTAACTTGACTTAATATAGCTTCCATATATGGGCTTTTGATAATATTAGATACTTTAATTTTTAATTACAGTTAAAATAGTTATTATTATTAGGAAGGAAGCTAACCATTTACAAAACTAAGAGGTATTATAACTTTCAAATTATTTAATAAACAATTAAACTAATCTACCTATAACATTTTTTAAATGTGTAGACTGGTTGAATTTCATCTGATATCAATCAATTAAATTGTTTTATTTAAATATATCTGTAGTCTGTTCATGTATTTTAATTTAAATATTTGATAAAAACCATCAAAATATAAGATAATCAGACAGATATATAATATGAATCAACTAAATTCTTTTAAAAAGATAAAACCTCATACATGATCATGTTCGAAAGTTTTTGTAATCAAAAACTGATTTACAACCTAACTTGTAATATTTTTATCTGGTTCATCAAAGATGAATCTATTACAGATTACACCCATGCCCAAGAATTTATCCCAAATGAATAGTAGCTGCCTGATGCATATGAACTTGGTCAAGTATAATGGGGGTAAAGAAAACAACACGGGTCAAGATTATACAACATTAACAATTACCTAAGAGAGCCTTTTGGTGCATAAACAGGTGAGAATAAAAGGTAAAACTGGTATGCACAATCATTGAGAGAACTCTAAGCTCTACAAGAATTGAAGGACAAAATAAACATATTTGGGTTGTATAATCCAAACGAAAATAATGACTTTAATTAAAAGAGCTTAACCTCTCATAGTGCAAGTGGAAAAAAAACTTATTATGAATTTGTATCTGTTCATAAATCATAACTAAATATTATTGTTAATTACTCATTATACTGTAAAGGATAGAAAAAAAAGAAGTATAAAGAAAACCTTAATATTATGATGTATTAACCCAAATCTTTTCTAAAACTAATCTAATAAATTATATTAAAACCGGTCGGAAATTTATAATTTTCATTCAATAGAGTATGTATTTAAATATTTTACAGGATGCTGAACTTGTTGCACTATTAAAAGATGCCAGAAATTGTGTGAATATTTTAAATGAAAATCTTACACTTTTTGTTAAGGTTATATTGGTAAGAACATTTAATTATTATATTTTAAATTAAACCATTAATGTTGCGTTTTCATTAGATTTTAAAATGGATGAACAGGAGCGATGAAGTAGTCAATGAGTACCGTGGATTTCTACTTGATGTCTGTACTGCACACAACTATCACACAAAATTTGCAATAGAACAACTTGTAACATGTTTTTCTCATGGTAAATATAAAATGTTAAGCTAAATAATTAACAAATATTATATTTTTTTTTCAACCATTTTCACAGTGGACAATACTGTTTTTGATCGTGTCAATGGTATGCCTAGTGAAGAAGAAGAAAGGGGATTTCAAAATGTCCACAAGACCCTTGAAGCTCTTTTGAAAGTCATTCCATTGTATGAAATTTAAAATAGATAAATAAATATATATGCATTGATTTTTAATATGAAATATTTTTTTAGGGCCAAGGAATTATTAATGGCAGCTTTTAAAAGAAAATTTCCTTACAAAAAAAGTAGTGTCGAATCCCATCTGCATTATATACACAATTTATTATTTGTAACTGAGTATGAAAAATCTTTAAGAAAACAAATTCTTAGTCTTATTGTTAGCAAGTAAGTTGGAATATGAATTTAAAAAATTTGTGTATAAAAATTCACAAAAAAATTATCCTGTTTAGGCTAGTAGAAATTGATGTTCACATACCCAAAGAAGAATTAAATAGGCTCGAATCTAATGTAAATGTTGGAATCGAAGACATATTCCCTATGGATGTCGATGGGGAATGTATGCAAGTAGATCCTGACAAGTTAGAAGCAGAAAGTTTTTCTCATACACTAGATGTTTGCCTAAGAAGGATATTTATGTATACGAATAGTACTTGTCATGATCCCGATGGTGGATTATTGTAAGTACAATCAGAGCAATTAACATTCTTTGATTATTACATTGATATTTAAATCTATTCTTCATAAATTAATTACTACTATTTTTTTTATTCAGGTGGAATGATACTAAATTATTATACCACGACTTGTTATCAGTATTTGAAAGTGAAATTCTCCCAACATATAACAGCAGTCATATTCAATATGTAATATACTATTTTCTTAGTTTTAAAACCACACTAGCTGAAAATTTTAGCAATTGGCTATGGAAAAAATGTTGTGATGTGTCATCATCATCAACTATACGGCAGGCCGCAGCTGGTTATTTAGCTAGTTTTCTTTGCAGAGCACCATTCATATCAAATAGGTAATAAACTTTGATGACCTTCACATTCTACCAAAAATAATTATAAAATTATTTTAACAAAACATTTAATTTGTTTTAGTGTTCTGAAAAATACTATTTTTGAAATGTCTACATGGTGTATTAACTATATAAATAGAGTAGATAAATCAGTTAAAGTAGTAAATGAAGATTTGTTAAGATGGCATGCAGTGTTTTATTCAATGTGCCAATCGTTGTTCTACATTATTTCTTTTAGGCATCATGATCTGATGGATAGTAAAAGAAGTGAGAAATTGCTTAAATATAATTATGATTGCTATTGCATATTTTGTATTTATATTCTACTTTTTTTGTTACAGATCTAAAATTCATGGAAAATTTAAATCTATCTAAAATAGTCACAAGTAGATTGAGCCCATTACGTTTATGTTGTTCAACAGTTGTCAATCGTTTTGCACAAATTACTAAAACTTATCAGTTAACCTATTGTTATGCCGTAATGGATGGTCACATCAGAATCACTGATCAATCAATCAAGGATGAATGGCTTTATTCTTTCTTTCCGTTTGATTTTTATGTTCTCCCAAGGTGAGTGTTATACTACTTATTAGATTATAGCATTATATTATTGAGACTTATAAGATAACTATGGATAACTACCTGCATATCTTTATATAATATTAGGTGTTGTCTATTGATAATTAATTTAAAAATACTTAAAAACTAAATGACATGGTAGGCTATGATTAAATAGAATTTTGCTGTCCAAAAATTAAATATTCAACATAATATTAAAATGCTTATTATTTTATGTCCAATCTTCACTTTCAAGTTCAAAAACTTCAAAAACAATATCAGATGTACATAATATAAATTATAAATAATGTCAGTTTTATACCCTATTCGGTTTAAGAATTGCCTATCTGATGCACGAAATGTTTCGAAACTAGATAGAAGAGCATCTATTCCCACTACAACATAGCTGTCTAGATTGTGACCTATAATTTGTCAGAAATTTTCAGTATACAATCATTGTCAACTTCTGTATTAAGAAGGTTGAGCTTATTCCGAATGCACAAAACTAGGCATTCTTAAACTGATTAGTGTAATATATTTTGATATTCAAATAAACCTTTTAATATATAAGTTTTTCAATTTGTTTGACAACAAAAATATTGGGTTAAAAGTTATTTGGAAATTATAATTTATGTACAAAAACAGAAAAAAAAATGTTTTATTTATTCTTGCTTTTTTTTTGAAATTTCTTATAACTATTACAAAATAAGTAAACATGTTATAGTTTGCAACTGTGACTATATTATAATTGTTATTATTTTTAGGTCCAAAGATTGTATAATGCCTGATTTGTATAGACATTTTGAGGATGATATAAATAAGCATGCTAATATTGATGATGAAGAAGACAAAGAATCGTCATTGCTTATTGATACCATGGATATTAGCCCAAGTATGTTATCTACAAGTTCACCGGCAAAAACTGATTGGCTCGGGCAACTAGTGAATCAACATCATTAATCAATGCTGTGTTGTGATTGTTATTTTTCCTGTCTACTAATAAATTATTAATCCTTAAATTGCTTTTTAATTTCAATTCTAGTTTCATAAACTGCCTTCTAGAAATTGTTATTTTAATATAAAAAAAAGCGTCCGAAGACATAAAGTACAGTAAATTTACTAATATAATAAATATAATATATTATTATACAGTTTAAACATTGTTTGACAAGTGTGACGACAATTTTCTTATTAAATATGTGTACAAAAATATAATGGTACGCAACTAAAATAGAAAGGCAAACTTGTTAAGTTAGAAAGCTATCATATAATATTTTGGCATATTCCTAAAGAAACAAATCAATGATATTGAGATTATTATTGCATGAAGCCAGCAACTTATCAATATATGTTAAAAGTTGTATGGTTTGAAACATTTGAAAATTCCTAGTGTTAAAGGAAGTCAACAAATTAAGTATACCCAAAAGATGACTAAAAATGATTAAAAATAACACCAAGGAAAAGATTTCTAGAACTCGGGGAGCGCTTGCATTAAGTTGATTGTCGTGACCATTGTTTATCTACTATTTCAACTAGCCAGTGATAATTCATAATTTAAGTAGCATAAAATATTATTTTGTACACTCAATTAATTTAACTTGTATAAAAAATAAGTTGAAATGTAGTCAAAATAACAACCGTAGTCAAATGCTGACTGAACTGGTACCATGTGTTACACCTTAAGCAGTTAAATATACACATGAGCTTAACCTAACAGTTTGTGATGATTTTACAAATGTTGATATTCTATGATCAGAAAAAGTTACTTCTAGGTCTTTAATAGAATTTAATTATCAGTGTTTGTAAGGGATGGGAATTAAGGGAATAATTTTTAAAAAAAGGTTATTTTTGCATATAAATATAATTAAATAGCATTTATCATTATCAACATTACATTTACACTATTACAAACACTTAATTAGGTATTCAATTAATTTTGCAAATTGAAGGAGTCAGCCTTAGAATGAATAACTTGAAATAATTTTAAGTTTGGCAATTAGACTAGTTTGATTTGCTAGAAACAAAATACATATTGTACATGTGTAAATTAAACAGTAACAAATATAAGCAAATTTTTTCTTAATTGACTTTAAAATGATAAAATGTGAAAGGTTTGTGGTGAAAGTGTTACCCTACTACATTGATATTACTTTTTAATTTTTATAAATCATAAATTATTTTAGAAGAATGCCAAACTAGAAAGTACAAACTACAAAGGAGATCCAGTCCACTCCTAAAAAAAAGCGCCAGAGGTAATGTCGTCTTGACTTTTTATGGCTGGGGTGATTTTTGATCTGGGAAATATTACCACTGCAAAGTTTATGCAATATTTTCTATTAATTGTTGGTTAGAGCTTAGAAAAGATGTACCAAGTATTCTATTTATTATTAACATAATATCCATTAGAGTATTAGACTATCATTATAAGTAGGTAACAATACATTGGCGATCGTTTATAATACTATAATAGTACTAGTACTAATGAACCCATTAATTTTTATTACACTTTTTCATCTATTTGTCCATCAACCATCAAGAATTATAGGTTTTTTAGTTCTTATATATTAATATTATAGTAATCAAAGAACTCTTATTATTAGTGACATAGTTACTTTATGTAGTTTGCACCTACCTTAAATTATATAATTTAATGTAGGTAATAAATTGTGTATGATTCCAGCCTGAGGTTAAGTTAGTAACCCTATGATTTAGTTGCGTAGTCTGACACAAAGCTCCAGCCTCCAGAAACCGTCGTCGAAGATGAGAAAATTATATTAAAATTAAAATAAACTGTGACAGACGACAGTATAATAATATTGAAACATGCATTTACCATCCTCCGTTAAGTAGGTACTAAATAAATAACTCATCTGCATCTTATCAACCTCATAGCATAGGGTGCAGGGCACCCCTCGAAATTTTTTAATTGAGGCCCATATTTGAATCGATATTATTATAATAAAATGTCATTTCTAAAATGTGTGGTAAGAAGTAAATCATGTTTCGTGATAAAAAAATAATAAAACGTAAAATATTTTTAATTTGCATGAAATAGTTTATTATGATTTAACAGCTACCTACTACCTAGATGTTATTGACCACAAAAGTACAAATAATAAATAAACATTGCAATTATCTTAGAAATATCCCGAAATTCAAGTCTGCCCACGCGTGTTCCTCATAGTCCTATCACCCAGTTATATGCTGGGCGGCGATATTCCAAGGGACCACCACACTTTTATCCTTATACAATGTACCTATATATAGTTATTAATTTCTAAGTTTTTGAAAAATACTTAAAATGCTTTAACGATTAATGAATATCCTGTAGGAAATGGCGATACGAATTTCTTCATTTTTGAAAATGTTGACGTATATTTTTAGTTTTTAAGTACCAATTCAGGTAGTTGATACTTGATACTTTACACTACGTGAAAATTGCCTGACATAAAATTATACTCGAGTATGACCTACCTACGAGCTACCAATAATGATTTAATTAAAATATTTTAAATCAAGGCCTCAGGATTTCCAGGTGAGATGCGTTCCTTATTTTAGGATAATTATGTGCAGATTTCTAATTTTCTTTGTACTCTTACTTTTTTTTTCATTTTTATTTTTTACGATCCCATAGTGCATTGCAGTCGTGTTTTCTAAGCTCTGTATTATGTTTCTGAAATTTAGTATTTACCCGGGACACGATGTAACATTTGAAGTTAGCACCGGTAAGTGTAACCTCTATAGTCTGTTGTAGTGACTAGTGGTGCTAGTGCGTAGTGGCTGTCTAGTCTGTAACCTCAAAAATGTATCGAACATTTGAACGGTAAAGCGAAAACGCACATGGGTTTTGTTTTGACAATTCAACATACCTATCTACTAGATAATATAATAGTATAATACATACAATTTGAATATTTTAATATTTGAATATTTGATAGATCTTAGATCTGTATGTCACAATTTTAAAGACCCATCAAATTTTTCTGATAATATTTTATATTTTTATCTATCCGTCCCCGTCGATCCCTATAGGAGGAAGTGGTATCTTGGTATCTAAAATCTAGATTATTGATAACCGAAAAACGTAAATTGTAAATACGTAATATTAATTTTATTTTAATTAATAATAATTAATAGTAGGTTTTTACATTATAATATTCTATTTTGTTTGTACTTTCTACCTACAAACTAGTTACGAGTTGATAACGTTCCATGTTCGGGAGTAGGCGATCGCCAATCGTCATCGATACATTCGATGTGACCATTCTTGTGCGTTTTTCTCACGTATAGATCGGCAGGGCAAATCGAAGTGACCATAGAGTATTAGAGCCCTATCGGGATTCTAGTAGGTTTCATATTTCACACGAATAACTATTGTTAGTACTTGGTTTCCATCGGACATCAAACCTATCACGGAGTATATACAATTTACTATGTGCTAATCCGACTCGTAAGTATAAACGTTTACATTACGGTATTTATTGTGTTATTAAGAGCTACTGTTCTTAGAAAACCCCTAGGGCAGTAGTTTTATATGTTATACTCGACCCGCCGTTCAATTCGAATGTCTTAATCACAAATCAAGTGATCCTTATAAAATAATCATAACTTGCTTAGAATTAAAATTACATTAAAATCCTACAAGTCACTTTAAATTTTATAATAGCGCAAATTACACTAATTTTATATTGATAACAATTAAAACGGGTTATTGTAAATATAAAATTTGGTATGTATAACATCTGCACGACAGAGACAACACATGTGTCCTCTGAATACACTACACTCTTCACGAACTTCTCAACAATTCATCAGTACCTGCATAACTTGTGGGAAATTATCATCTGCCATGAACTAGTTTGTGTTATGCTAAAGGATGATACCTAAACATATTTTCATAATGTTAAAAACTTTCTAATATTTCATTTTTTTCATTTTCAAATCCTCTATAAATTCATTCGTAGGTATGTTACTACCATAATATTAAAATTTCATCAACACATGGTTCAATAAATATTAATTACATATTATTTAGGTAAAACAATTGTATAGGTACTTATAAACCACAATAAAACAAAATTGTACTTCTGACTTATATCTTTATTTGATTTTAGTTCCAGATGTCATCTTTCCGTGCTCCAAAAAGTGGCATTCACACTTTGAATAGTTCTATAAGCTCACCCTCCATTTTAAAAAAATGTGGAAAGCAAACATTAAATAATGTACCTGGTCGAAGAGTGTGTTTTGATTTATTCAATAATTTGAAATTATTACTAATTAATTATGACAGCAGTAATAAAGATGATCAAATAGAGTATAACAATCTAATTTGTGACATTAGAGACTTGGCTACCGAAATTAATGTAAGTGGAGCAAACAATATAAAACATGATATGAAAGTATTTTCCTAATATATTTTACCATAAATTATGTGGAGTATTCCCATATTTATTAAATAAAACTTATAAATATAATATATAATGAAATAATTTACAGGATAATGAACTTATCAAGTTATTGAAAGATGCCAGAAATTGTGTGAATATTCTAAATGAAAATCTTACCCTTTTTGTAAAAGTTATATTGGTAAGAATTTCAAATTACTTATGTATATTAAAGAATACTATCATCTGTGTAAATTTTTTTGTCAGATTTTAAAATGGATGAACAGAAGTGATGATGTAGTCAAGGAATATCGATTATTTTTACTCAATGTTTGTACCGCCTACAGCTATCATACACAATTTGCAATGGAACAACTCGTGGCATGTTTTTCTCATGGTAATGCCAAAACTGACATATAACATGAAAACTATTATATATATATATTCTTTGAATATTTCATAGTGGACAGTGCTGTTTGTGATCGTATCAATGGTATGCCATCTCAAGAGGAAGAAAGAGGATTTAAAAATGTCCATGTGACTCTTGAAGCTCTCTTGAAAGCAATTCCATTGTAAGAAATCTAAACTAACATATATATTACATAAGTACTAATTTGTAATTTTTAAAACTTTCTTTAGAGCAAAGGATTTATTAATATCAGCTCTTAAAAAAAAGTTCCCATACAAGACAAATACTTCTTGCTCCCATCTTCATTACATACACAATTTACTTTACATTTTTGAGTATGAACCATCCTTGAGAAAAAATATTCTGAATCTCATTATCAACAAGTAACTTGATCAAAATAATTTGAATCCCATACACTTTTATATTTTGTGTAATATCTATATTACTTTTGCAGATTAGTAGAAATTGATGTTCATATACCCAAAGATGAACTAGACAGATTGGAATCGAATATTAATATTGAAATTGAAGACATATTTCCAATGGATGTAGATGAAAGCTGTATGAAAGTTTGTCCTAATAAAGTTGAAGAGGAAAATTTTTCAGATACATTGGACATTTGTCTCAAAAGAATATTTATTTATATGAAAACTACTTGTCATAATCCTGATGGTAGTTTATTGTGAGTATCATTCAAATTAACTAATAAATAATTTTTATATCAACTAGGAACTTAATTTTTTTAATATTGTTCAATTTAAAAATAATTATTAACATTAATGCTGTTTTCAGTTGGGACAGTACTAAATTGTTATACCATGATTTGTTATCAATATTTGAAAATGAAATTCTTCCAACATATAACAGTAGTCATATTCAATATGTAATTTACTACTTTCTTAGTTTTAAAACTACTTTAGCTGAAAATTTTAGTAATTGGTTGTTGAAAAAATGTTGTGATGTATCATCTCCATCTACTCTGCGACAGGCGGCAGCTGGTTATTTGGCTAGTTTTCATTGCAGAGCACCATTCATTACAAATAAGTAATATATTGTGAATACAATAAATATTAAATAATATTTAATACTAAAATGTATGTTTATAATTTTCAGCGTGCTGAAGAATACTCTATCTGAAATGTCTAGGTGGTGTAATAACTATATTAATAGTGTAGATAAATCTGTTAAAGTAGTAGATGAAGAGTTATTAAGATGGCATTCAGTATTTTATTCAATGTGTCAAGCATTATTCTATATAATTTCTTTTAGACATCAAGATCTAATGGATAATAAACGAAGTAAGTTTTGATTTTTTCTTAAGTAGTATAATAGTTCTATAATAATTCTTATGTATCTCCAGATAAACTTATTTAGGATTGGGTCTAGAGCATAGATTCTTAACCTTTTCTTAGCCATGAATATCTTTAAAGTATAAAATATAATCATGGACCCCCTCCCCAAACAAAAAAAAAATATTAATTGAACGATAATACTAAGACGTAATACAATATTAAATTATTGTGATTAATCACTTTTTATAATAGTTGAAAACAAGTTTTAATTTGCCATTTGCTTGCTATATTGCCTTGAAATTTGGGATCGTATCGGACAGAGAAATTTGCATATCATCCTTAATGTCCAATCAATTTCTTGTTTTAATTTTAATTGTGACCATTGTAGAAAATTCTGACTCACAGAACTATGTAGTAGCGTATGTAATTAGAGCTCGCGATAAGCCTTTGTCAACGAACACCAAAATTCGAGTACATATTTTGTTTGAAAACCTGGTTGTGCCATTTCTTTTGATCTCAAATCAATTAATTCATATTTAACAAGGTCTGAATCTTTAATATTGCATTTAAGTCTACTAGAAAAGAACTGTGCAGTGTGCGTAACCATATTTCTGCTCTCAAGTATGTAAAATCCAAATAATTGCCAAATACATTTTCAAGCACATCAAGATTTGCACAAATTTGCGTTTTTATGGAACTGGATAAAGCAATATTATTGTTTGAAAGCTCGTGTTGGAAAGTCTGCTAAATTTTCTGATTGAAGTCTTCTTTTCCAAAGGGAAATTTTATTTACAAAAGAGTTTATTTTTTCGGACGCTATGGACGCATGTCACTGCTCGTCTTTGTATTACCTTGCAAATCAAGCATTACAAATATATAATGAAGTAATTGAACTTAGAATACATAAGTTGTGTATAATTTCATTAAACAACAGTTACTTAATGTTTATGATTAGCTCGACATACCGTCCCAATGATCGTACTTATTTTATGTAAACTGTTATAATTTCAATGTTCCAATGCTTTTTATCTGGTCAACTAGTTCTTTGCCTTCGAGTCTCATTCTGAAATCCTCTTCACAAGCTGATGGATATTATATTAATACTTTCCATGCTGGATTTGCTGTAATAATTTACGAAACCCACGGGCTAAATTATAGAGTGGCCACCTCCTCAGTTCTGAAAAGTGCTGAAGGTCTTGAGCAAGCATGTAAAACTCAAAATATTAATTGGGCCAAATATATTAAATAGTTAACTTACCGCAAATAAAAATAATGTATCAAACAATTTTATACAAATTTTTAATTTTAATCATTACTTACAATACTATACAATACTTATTTAATTACAGTTTTACGGAAGATAATACAGGAAAGTAACATAATGTATACCTCTCAGTAACATAGTTGTCACATGAAAAGAAAATTGAAAAATGTTTTTTTCTTCAATTAATTGTTCATTATAGTTTCTATCCTCGGGCCATAATAAAAATGAACCAGGTACCTTGTGTTTGACATGCCTGGTCTTGAAAATCCTTTAATCTTAGACGAGAGGGGCCAGTGGGTGCCATAGGACCCACTGGGATTTTTAATGAACCAAAAAATCAGTGAGTAATAATGTAAATATGTGACTACCTATGTATGTATCACATACATTTAACTTTGCACCCACTGAGCTGATTTTTTGAGGATGCCCCTGTCTTAGACCCCAGATTAAGTTAGAAATATCCAAGGTGGCGACCAAGCACTAAGTATAGGTCTAATCACTATTCATAAAAGTATAAATAGTGGAAATGTTGTTTATTTTAATACAAAAATATGTAGGTATTAGGAATTTAAAAGAAACCAATAAATAAATGTTTCATTACAGAATCCAAATTTCATACTCATAAATTAATTTTACATTATTCAGTATCCATATTATGAATAAAACAATTACAAATTATTTTATAATCTTAGATTATGAGTTAATACTTAATTAACTGTTTGGTTTCATTCGCCATACACAGTTTTACATATATTTTTAATGAATAACAATGATGATATTATTTTTTTTCAGATCTTAGATTTATGGAAAGTTTAAATTTGTCTAATATAGTCACATGTAGATTAAGTCCATTGCGTCTATGTTGTTCAAAAGTAGTTGATCGTTTTGCACTTATTACAAAAACATATCAATTGACTTATTGCTATGTGGTAATGGATGGTCACATTAGAGTCACTGATCAATCAATCAAGGATGAATGGTTGTACTCTTACTTTCCATTTGATCCATATGTTCTTCCACGGTAAGTAAACTTTTTTATTTATTTAAAAAAAAAATTATGTTATATCATCTGTTAATTAAAATATTTTAATTCTTAATAAAAATTTGCATAGCATAGTTTATTTTATGTTAACATAATAGTTATGCCCATTCTGTTCTTAAAAATCAATTGTGAAATCTAATCTAAAACTTTCAATTATTTGTTGATTTCAATTCCTTTCACAGCCAAAATATTATTAAATTTGAAATGAATTATTCCAATTTTAATTTTGTACACCTTTTATAAAGTATTATACAGTCAGATTTTCAAATAATACATAAATTACCTAATTATTTTTATTAGTTACTCTACTAAAAATTGCTACTTAATTACATTAAAGTATGTCCCATAATAGGTAGTAATTGTTTATATTATTTTTAGATCGAAGAATATGATCATACCAGATTTATACAGAGACATCGATTGTATTAAAAGTTCTAAAGGAGGAGAAAGATATATTGACAAAATCCCTTCATCGCTTCCAGATAACATGGACATTAGTCCAAGTATGGTGTTATCTCCTTCACCTGCCAAGACAGATTGGCTAGGACAATTTGCGTATGGAAATAATACTCATATATTATTTTGATGATGTAAACTGTTTAAAAAATATAGTTAATTTTGTTATTATGTCAATATAACATACGTATATTATTTTTTTATTTATTACTTCAATAGTGCAATTATAGTGATATTTAGTGGATTATTAGTAAATTAATCTTATGACAATTGAAACTTAATACAAATAAGAGAGGATGAGTGTAACCACATATTATCCAGTGTCAGCAAGAATGACATAAGATGGTGTACAATTGTATAAAAAAAATTTATTTTGGGATAGGTACTAACCAAAACAACATACTTATCCAACTTTTTTTTAAGCTTGAAGATCAAATTATTTTATTCAACTAGGTTTTTCTATATCATTGATGGTAGTTAACACGCCATGATAGAGGAAAGTGGTGGTAGACGCCAATAAATGGCCAATGCATAGTAGTGCATTATTGGTTCGACCATAAACTTGTAACTGCTTGTTATGACGAAAATAGGTAGAGTGTATTGTGCGTACTTTTAATATGATCCAAAAGACCATGTCGTACTAGCAGCTTTGTTGATGTTTGTGGCTAATATTTGTATGGCTGCCAGGAGCACAATGAATATTATGTGCTCCACATTTCATAAACACACTTGTCAACACAAAAAGCTACTAAAAATTGTTCTTTTTTAACTAACAATTTTATGATACAAACTACATAATAATTAATAACCGATAAAGTTAACTATAGAAATCTAATCTTTTTTTTGGGATAGTTCACATACTTGTGTACCTACCACACTTTGATTCAAACTATTCAAATTAGGTAAACAATGAAACAAGTTATATAAAAATCTATTTCAAAATACTATGTTAAAATATGCATGAAGTTGTATATGTTGCTTGTCTCTAAGTAGCTTAATTTACATACTCATTTAGGATGCATAATTCTGTGTAAAATTATTGTGATTTAAAAATTTAGGTCAATCATTTTTATACTTTTAATTTTAGTAGTACACTAGTACCTAGGTATAATGAAAATAATAATAATTTCATTACGGAACAGACATTTTAAAATGTATTAAATTATAGTCTATGTAGATAAAAATTGTATTAAAAAAATAGGCTATGGCATTTAGTACGTTGGGAATATCCCTACGACCATTATTAATGGCGGCTATTGCATATTTACCTTAGTAAAAATCATTTTAAATATCTACCCGGCTACCCCGCACCCAGTACCAAAACAATTGTTCAAGGAGAAATTATGTATAATAGTAGACACCTGCGATTTGGTATAGTCGTCGTCCGCCACCGACCATTATTATAATACTCCTCACGGAGATGTTTTATAATTACCTATTTTGACTACTTACTATTTTTAATCTGTGGTAGACGGTGGTCCAACAGTAGCAGGGACGAATTATTCATAGGTAGGGGTCCACAAAAATTTCCCAATAAAAAGGTAAGTTACATTTAGCGTCGAGTAAAAGAAAAAACAACACATCGTTATAATTAACGATGTGGAGGGAGGGAGGGGATAGGTTAAATGTAAGCTGCATAGATTTTGAACACCGTTATTTGAGCTGTTATAACCAAGTATATACAAGTCTAAAATTATATCCAATAGTAATAACTATTTTATTTTCTGTAACCAGCCAACAATATTACATATAAATGTAAAACTCTTGCCAAATCGTGGTCACCGTGTATACATTCTTGATTTTTAATTTTTGAAGAATTTTATTATGTACAGTCTATTGGTACTACTTCTAAACGGACTATACGAATATATTTTATTTCAATAGGAATAAATCTCATTTTGTACTTTTGGCAGTAGTTACCTACTCAAAATGGACAATTTTCTGAACCGGAACTCATTTTTTTTCAAGTATATACCTACAAGTTTAGTGGTTTGTTTCTAAAATTTGATTTGCGGAGGACGCGAGAGGACGGAGTCCATTTCTTCTTCGAAAATATTTATGCGTACCCCTTCTTATGAAATCCTAATCAATAAGACATTTTCATATTCAAGTACCTACGCCATTTTTTTTATACACTTTTGCATCCCACTTCAATTTTCTCCCAGTTCAACTAGTTCAAGCACTATTTGTAAAGCTTTAACTTTAATGGAGTGTAGTAAATTTGTGAATTAAAGCTAAAGGTCTGAAACTCTTCACTGCACGTGATTCTTACAAGACAATAAATAACAAAATCCAGCTTCGGAAACCTGCATTGCTAAAGAAAAATCTATAGGTAAAATTGACTATTTTTTAACAGTTAAAAAGTTAATTGATTTTTTTTTTATAATTTATATTTTATGTCTACCTGGCCAAAACTATTTAATGAGCTGTCGACCAATTTTAGCCTATGTAATTTCATAGAAAAGTTAAAAAATAGAGTTTTAAAGGCTGAGCACGCGGACGTTTTTGTGAGTCAAAATAATTGTTTTGTTATACCGAAATAATAAGCATGATGACTATCTCGTTAATATCTTACTTAAGTTAATTAAAGCTAACTTAATTACCCCCCCCCCCTGGACTCTACTCAAAATTCTGAATTCATTACTAGGTACCTACTAAGTAACATTAAATTTTCTTTCTTATTTATCACAAACTGTTGAAGTTTTCAAAATTCAGATTTTTTTCGTTAGAATTACCATAATATACTTTATTAAAAATGAAAATCAAGAAAGTAAATGTGATAGTTTTTTATGGTGAACTGAATTCAAAATGTTTTTTATTGAAAATAAGTCTGAAAATTCGTAAATATTCCTAAATATATCGACAAAAATTGGTCGAAAACTTATTTGCATAACTCGAGTAAGGGCCATTTATATTATATGGCAGATATATTTATCAAGTAAGGCTGATTCTGCAAGGTATTGTATATGACAAATGAAATACCAGTGGATTTACTCTGTCTCGTACTCCTTTAAATGTAAACTAGTAAACTACACATATTTTTAACACTGTTATTTGGGTGATTTTGACCAACTATAAAATAGATACAGCCATACAGGTCTAAAATTATATCCAATTATAATAAATATTTTATTTTTTGTAACCATTACAATTCAAAAAACATTCGTTTTCCGTGAGCCAAAAAAATCCACGTGTGAGTCCTTCTTTAAAATTAAAAATTTTAAAATATGACTTCGAGGTACTCGTCCTTGGATATAGGATTACCAATATACCTACCAAATTGCAAAAACATGAGTTCTATGGACTTGACTGTGGATCGCTTTCACACACTCACCTACACAAACATTATTAGGAAATAAAATATGTAGCAAGTTATAAGTCAATACCGACTATCAATAGAAGAAAAAAATATTTTGTTTTGGATATGGAAAAGTAAAGAAATAACAATCAACAATTTTGTTTATATCAACTAGGTACGTTTTAACTTTCAAGATAGGCAGGTTTTCAAATTTGGCTTTCATAAATATTGAAAGAGATATTAGAAAATGATTTTAAATATTTTTCCCAACAATTAAATTGCTAACAATATGTAGTGTTATGTGTTGCCTTTATGACTTTATGTTATGTTTTTCATAAAAGAAATGAACTTTAGGAACTAGGAATAATCCCTACCTACATCAACATTTTTTTTTCTTACCCATAACTACCTATATATAGTACATATGGCTATACGACTCGAACTAGGATATACATTCTATAAATAGATAGTAAATTCTATATTAGTTTGTGCTATATACGGCTATAGACCTAAAGTGCAATACTTAAAATATGTGTTCGCCGTATTATACGTTAAAGCAGATATTATGTCCCTAATTTCGTCATTTCAGTTTTTAATAGGAGAGGGCAAAAGTTTTGACTAACCCATTACCCACCCACATAACTGAACCAAAAAATAAACTAATATTTTTGTCCACAAGCAAATTTTCACTTACCTACACTTAAATCTCGAATAACAATGCTCATCTTATAAAATTGTATACGTGTTGGCGACAAAAACGCCATTTTAAATAACCTCAGCAAAAAAGACGTTCAGAAGGCGTCATTTTATAGGTATTTTTCTAAAGATATCGAAGAAATTAAAATACAACATCAAACAAGACCGCTAGAAAGCACAAAACGTAAATAGAATATAGGTTACTGCTATTAAGTAGGTAGGTAATAGTTAGGTATAGAGGTATTTTCGAAATCTCGGATAAATTTAAAAGTGATCATTTTGTTTAGAATTTCTGACAATAAAAATTTATGTTTTAACTAAAAACCTATAACTATTAATTATTAACGTAACAATAGTTTTTTAGTGCTTATGCCTACATAATATTACGTTATTTGACCAATAACTAGCCCAACATTTGACTGCTTTTACCGAATGTAAAGAGGACAAATGCCTCCCTGGCACCTCACCCCCCCCCCCTAAAACTTTCAATTTAAGTGGTTACGGGCCTACAACCTCCGCCCAACCCCCAAAAAAAAACGAAAAAATATTTTTTTTTTAAATAATTGGTATTTGGAACGTAATATAATATTATTTGAAAATAACAACTACGATTGAGCGGCAAGTGATACCGTTTGTTCGCGCGACCAGATGGCGCACAGCTCGCGTTGACTGATACAATATGATAACAGTTTCGGGATTTTAATTTTTTTATCGATTATTTTTTGTGGTTGTTTACAGTCTACAGGAATACGCACTACAGAGTCTGCGTGATCCGGCACCGGGCACCATACCTGGCGTCGCAACGAGTCGTTGTCGTTTCTCGGGGGCCATCTTCCTGTCCGACCGTCCGGTTGCCCGATTTGGGAGGTGCATCGCACTTGCCGCCACCGATCAACCACTTTAAGCCGTCCGTCCGGCGTTTTGGGTTGGACACCTCCCTTGCACACAGCAGCGCCGCCAGTCGCTTGTATTATGATGTCTCGGTCAGTGCGTGCGGAGACCAGGAGCAGGGCCAAAGATGACATTAAGAGGGTCATGCAAGTTGTGGATAAGGTTCGCCGGTGGTGAGTGCTACAAACAAGTAAATTTAGAGTATAAATGAGAGCATTTCTTTTCATATCATATCTGCCTAACAAACTATGCTGCGTTCGACTTTTCCCCTTATGAGTGTAATTATTTGAACGTCGTCCTCTGTCAGTATTTTTTTCAACGTGTCGCTCGCCGATGGATTATATCCACCACTGGGTGCAAACGTTTGTGCTTGATATATTTTACGGATACATTTGTGGTAGACATTCTGTCATCGCAATGTAGTCATCGTACAAAACAATTTGTTTTCTCACAAAAATCGCATACTCTGGATGTTCAGTTGTTTTATTCTTAACGAGCTGTGTAAATTTGTCAACAAAACAACCAGTACAAATTTAATACATATTAATATTCAGTTAGGTACTTTTGCCACCCATTAATGAAATTACTTTTATTATAATTACCTATTATTAAACGTTTATATGTTTAGTACATGCCTCAGTACTGTACTAATTTTATGGTTTACATTAATTTAGTTTAACTTTCGGGTTATATATTGACCAATTACTCTATGCCTGTTTAAGTTTTCTTTTTGCAGTAGAAATTATTTCACACTTAAATTGTTTTCACCATGTACCATTCTATTAAATGATTAATTATTTAATCTACGTGTTTAAGTACTTATGTTTCTAGTAATGGTTAGTTACATAACAATTTAATTATTTAACTTACTTAAAGAACAATAAATTATATAGGTAGTGTCTCGGGTAGTGTACTGAGAAAAATGTTGTTAATTTGTATAGGATATTTAACTCCATTACTTTATAAGGTAGGTAAGTAAGAATAAATGGTCTAAAAATGTCTGAATTCCTTGCTTAAATACAATTTCCAACTCTAGCTATATTTAAGTTAAAATTCAGGTACAGTATAAAGACAATATTTTCATAGTTTGGTTTACTGTTCTAGGGAAAAGAAATGGGTAACAATTGGAGAGACTACCATGAAAATATACAAATGGGTACCCATAATATCCAACGAACAGGTTAGACTTATTAAAATAGCACTTTATTTTCATACTTAAGAATTAAGAAGACGTCGTACTCACATTTGTTGCCTCCTTGTTACTCAAGTACGACATAGCAAATTTGTGTTTTGGCTAGCTATAATAGTGTGCTGTTAGTGTTGATAATGATTGAATTGACCTATTATCTAACTTTTAAGTAAAACCATTATCTATGTTCTCCCGTTGGTTTTTTACTTAAATTTTAAGTGAGTTATGAGTAAGTAAAGTATTAATATTTGAAAATTCTCATAATTCACTTAAAAATGAAATACCGTAAAAAACCAATGAGAGAACACAGATAATGTTCTTACCTAAAAGTTTGATAATAGGTCAATTTGCTCTAATATCAAAACTAATAACACACTATTAAAACTAGAGAGCAAAAATGTGATATGTCGTACTTGTGTAAGACAAAAACCACACATGAGGGTGTGGTGTCCTCTTAATTCATAATTGTGTCAAATACTACTATACTACTATACTATTATACTATTATGTTGACAGTTTATCATATAACAAATTGTTTATAATCCTATAATTTTCTTTTTCAGAAGAAAAAGTCAAAAGAACATTCTCACTCGAACAAAGAAAACATGTTGGGCAAAAGACCTATCGAGGCAACGCACTCAAATTTCTCCATGGCTGACGACTCAAATACCTGTAAGATCGCATAAAATACACAATAATACTGTCATTAATCACTATAATTTTATCGTTACACAGTTACATTATAATTCTACTAAATTCTTTTACATTATTATTGCAGCATTTTCTGTCAGCGATTCTCATTCACAAGAACCAACCGAATTTGCCACCCAGTTGGGTTTTTCTGAAGATTCCAATTCACAGAACAGTGAACCGCCACCAGCTAAACAAATAAAAACTGAATAAGTTTTCCTTACTGTTGCTTTACCCCTAAAAAAAATTTGAATTTTTGTTTGTGTAAAACACTTAATTACCTACCTCTATATGTTTTTTTTTAAATTGTTCGGAAATTTTGTACTTTACTACTATTGATTGTGCTGTATGTGTATGTTGTCCTGCCTTCTCCCTTCCCTCCCAATGACAAACATTCATTCCTCGGTGTTGAATTTTTTTGTATTAGAATCATACAATGTGCATTTGTGTATATATTACCTTTTAAGTCGCTATTTTTTATTTCATTTTTTTAAACTTAATTTATTCATATTTTGACTATCAAAATTTAATTCAATGGTATAAACAAATATAATTGACTTTGCGTATTTTGCCATTGACTAAATGAAAATTTGTTCTTGATTTATTTTAGCTTGTGGTTCTTTAAGATTCAGTAACAAAGTTTTGAGTATTATCAAAAGATACAATATTAAATATAAAAAATAGGCATGAAAATTTGTTTTTAAAGATTTTAAATGTGAAATGTTAAATTGTAAAGTTTGATGTTACTGGAATCATGAATAGCCTTTGGGTTTTGTGACATTGTTTTTTATCAACGATATTATTATTTTTTTATAAATTAGTAAATCTAAATGTTAACATTGGTAAATAAAAAGATAGTCAGGAAATAGACAAAAATACAATAAATTATATTTAAAATGTATTTTACACCATGGATAATTGTAACTCAAACTTGATATAACCAAACTTGTTTTCTAGTTTCGTTACTTACAGTCCCAAATGATTGACTGCTTGACAAACAATTTGTTGGTTAACTGCTTAGAAACTTATACAAGAAGATTCTATCAATTTGTTTTCTACCAAAATATATTTTAATATTTTATGCCAATTATACAGACTATTATAATAATTAATAACCAAGTACAACTCCTAAAATCATAGTTGAATTCGTTATGGGTTTTCTTGAAAATCATATTTTCTATTTTTTGAATTTGTACTGTTTTTAAAATAATAATATTTAACACAAATAAATAATTTTAAAATGTGAGGATATGGATCTCAAGTAATGAAGTAAACCTCACAGAGAATTTAAATTATTTTTCGGAAATTTGATCAGATTAATCTGGGTTAGTTCACAGGACATATTTTAAGAAATAAAAATATGTATTTTTGATCAATGATAAGATTACGAATATTTTTAAGGGGCAATGTATAATATTATGTAACCAACAATAAACTCAACATGATGTCACACGTATACATTTTATTAATCTTAGGTACAAAAACACAATAAAGGCGATGCGCATATGAGAACTAGTGCAAAAACAAGGATTTTGTTGAACGTACTTCTTATTTTTTATACCATGTGTTAGTTAATACGATATTGGTAATATATTGAGATTTTAAAAAAAATAATTATATTGGTGTACCACGTTGTTGACATGTGCATGCGCCTTGCCGTCAGCACAACGGACGCACTCAACGGGCTGTCGGGCTCAGCCATATTTTATTCCGTCATTCCATTTACACGAAATAAGGTGTGCGATATGACCACTAGATCGCGAGGCGTTCGCTGTTTACACCACAACATGTCAATATCTATGTAATATTAAATTATTACTCAAACATCGTTATTTTTATAGTTCCCGCTGTAATAATACAAAGTTAAACTTTTATAATTTTATTTAAAAAGTTATAGATGTAAACGACAATTACACCATTGTTTTCATGTTAAAAAATGTTTGTATATTTATTAACTGATTTCATAGTACAAATATCAATATGGTATATTATATTCATAGGCGTGCGCAGACTCTAAAAGCAGGTAGTGCCCATATTTATCATCGGCCACTTAGTCAACCGTTTTATATATATAATAACAAATCTAAATTTTATAAAAGTACCTATTTAATATTATCACATATTATATTTTCTTACATAGTTTAATATAATAATAATTAATAGTACACAATAGCAATAATTGCTACAAATAATATAATAATAATAATAACAACATAATATAATTATAAATACTTTATATTAAACCTGATTGTTCAAATAAAAAAAAAAAAATACAAGTACTAGTAAATTAGAATAAAGTATAACAAATATAATATGTATGAATTACAGAAATTCACGTCATCTAGAAACAGTAGAAATCATAAATATATTTTATGTCCTTAGAGAGACATTCGTCTGTTCCCCTTACTGTTGAATTCATCTATTACTGCATTTAAATCTACCTTTGATACCATTTCTTGTTCAGTGAAAAGCAGTAATAATGACTCCAAACGTTCTTGACTCATTGTACTGCGTAATTTGTTTTTTACAATAGTTAATTTTGAAAAAACACGTTCACAAGTACAGCTAGTTACAGGTATGATTGTAAACATTTTCAAAGTTTTAAAAACACAAGTATATACTGTAGAATTTCCAGTTGTTTTCAACCAATCAATCCATTCATAAATAGATTTACTAGAAGCACCATTTAGTTGCATAGCATTTTCATAATTTTTTAAAAGTTTCAGTTCAGTAATTAAATCTTCCTCTGAAACTTTGGAAAATGTTGATAATATTTTTGTAGTATTTTGAGTTAAATTCATATTTAACATACATGCCATAGCATCAACCAAGTCAAATGTATCCTGCTTAAATCTTGAATCAATTCCACTGAGTAGTTTGTCAAGTAATGGATAGAATACTGTAATTTTCAATTCATCAAATTTTGTATTAAAAAAAGCTTGATTTGATGAATTAGAATCTAAACGAGTTGAAACTTTGCGAGAATTACTATCTGGAATAACAATATCATGTTTTTTGCATAATATAACAGATCTATCAAACATTTGTTTGTATTCACTGTCATCATTTCTCATACTATCTAATGTACTTCTCAAACTATTAACATTTTTCATTGCCAAAACAAGATTAAGATTTGGTTCTTGGAGTAAGGTACTAACTTTTAAAATTAACATTAAAATTGGATTCATCATATGCATACCAAAAATGAAATCAAAGGTTTTTAATTGATATAATAAACCAATTCCTTTAGCTCTCATCTCTGGCACTGAACAATTTTCACAAATGTTTTCTATTGCAATAATCAAAACTTCATAATTATTCATAATTGCTTTCACAGCTTCTGCTCGACAAGCCCATCTTGTATTTGAACATGACTTCAATGTGTGGAGTTTATCACCAGTTTCTTTTGCAACTTTTTCCAGAGTTGCGTGTCGCATAGGACTACTTTCTATAAAGTTATATATGAATTGAACAGTTCCTAAAAAATTAAAAACTAATCGATTTTGTTTTCCTTTAGAATTTGATTTTTCACATATAGAATCAACCAACACTAAATTTAAGCAATGAGCGTAACAATGTACATACATTATGCTATTGTTTTTCTCTTTGCATTTTGATTGAACGCCATTTAAATGACCAGACATGGTCGATGCTCCATCAAAACAAACAGATAAAGTAATAACTTCTAAATTTGTCATGTAATCTTCTTGGCTTGTATTTTCACATTCTATTACTTGAGTATCAGATGAGGTGACAACTTTTAAATTAGGCTCTTTTTCTTGACTTGTATTATCACATTCATCATTTATTTGATTTTCACTGTTATGCTTCTTAAAACAAAATACAAAATAATATATGTATACTACCTTGCTAAGCAAAAGTGCTATAAAAATAAATATACATTTATTAATTTTTAATTTTTATTCTCAATTATATTTTATTAAGACAATCAGCTAATCATTGTTGTATTTCGATAAATAAATATATTTTTGCTTCTATTTTTATGTGCATCTTTTAAAATTTAAAATGCATATTTTAAAATTTTTTATCGCATACAATATACAAATAATAATTTTTTTTCAAGTAACAGCACTTTTGCTTAGCAGGGCACTAGGACAGTATTCAAGAGTAGAGCATTTAATACTTTAATTTATAATTTAATAGCTAAGCTATATGCATGTAATGTACTATATCCTACAGATTATAAGAAAATAAATAGTCTGTGTATTATTATACTTACCAAGATCAAGTTTGATACAGATGCAGGATCGTCAATATCGTGTTCATTAATTTTATTTATTGGCATAAAAAAGTGTTGTATATTTTGACACGATTTTGCCGCTACATTTAACTTAATTCTTTTTTTTTCACGCTCTTTAGCAGCTCCTCCTTTTGTAGTTATACTTTTGTTAATATCCATCGTTCAATCGTACAATCAAATTCAATTTAAAAATAAAATTAAAACACAACAAAGTCTCACCACGGACGCGAAAGACGTATCGTGTAGGTATGATTTGTGTACACACTACACGCTACACAGTCCGTCAGTCCACAGCACACGAACGCGAGAATATTAGTAATAACTAATAACTAATAATAACAATAGTACTGAATTTGTAAAAATAACATATTATCATGATATGATATTATATTATATTATATGATGATGGAAAACCCTACGTAAACGGTAAACTTGTATTCAATTATTCGGTATTCCAATAATAAGATAACAATCTTTACCATATTATTATTTATAGTTATTATTACATAATATTATACATCAATTATATAAATAAACTATAAAAACAATTTTGATACTAGTCAAAATAATATGTTTATACGACTATAATACACCATACTGTATAGTGTATACAAACTTTCAACTACAGAGTGAACATAGTGAATTATTCAATTTTTTCAAATCCACTATTTGGTAATTTCGGTAAATTAAGGCATAGGGCGCTTCGGCCCATGAAAAATCACGGGTCGTGCCTGGGCACGCCCGGCACGCCCTGTGCGCACGCCTATGATTATATTTTAGTTAATTTTATCAGTTTTGTTTTGAATTTTGTAAATATTATTATGATAAATATGATAGATTATCATGATTTTAAATAATAATTATTAAATAAAAAAATAAAAAAAGAGGGCAAGTGGATGTCGCTCTGCTGTACAATGTACATAGGTCGCTGTAATGCAGCGGTTCCCAAACTTTTTCTATCGCGGCACATTATTATTGGTTTTTATAAGTCACTGCACACTTTGGATTCCCTATACACAGATGGAGCTCCTGCAATGACTGGCAAATTTAAAGGCTTTGTTTCGAGATTAAAACAAGATTTTCCAAATATTATTTCAACCCATTGTTTTATACATCGTGAAGCTTTGATGATTAAATTGATTCCAGATGAGCTTAAAAATGTTCTTGATTTGGTAATAATGGTAAATTAAATTAAATGAACTCTCAAAAAAATGTGCGAAGAAGCTGGTTCTCGTTGTGAAGTTTTAATTTTACATACTGAGATTCGATGGTTATCAAAAGGTAAGGTTTTAAACAGATTTTATGAAATGAAAAATGAATTGTTGCAATTGTTCAATAATGAAGACCCAAACAGCGATTTCGTAACTCAATTAAATAATCCATCAAGGTCTGCAGAACTTGCTTATCTAGCTGATATTTTTAACCATTTAAATATACATTATTCCAATATGCAAGGTAAAGATTAAAACATATTAACATCGTCTGATAAATTAAATGGGTTTTTACGAACAATTTATCTTTGGATACCACAAGTAGAAAAAACAACGGCAAATGTTTCCATTAACAGCAGATGTTGATCCTGATGGAGAAGTAATATCTGATTTGATAATAAATCATCTTAAAATTATATAAGAAATAATGACAAAATACTTCCCATCTTTGGTTATTAACGAATATGATTGGGTGCGCAATTCTTTTCCTGTAACATCAGATGTAATATCACATCTAGGGTTAGTTAAACAAGAACAACTTTCAGAACTTCAATCTGATCGTTCATTGAAATTAAAATTTAATATTTTAATGAACTTAAACTGTTCCAGTTTTGGAGTTTTATTAAAACTGAGTATCCGATAATTACAGAAATTGCAATAAATATATTATTACCATTTTCTACAACATACCTCTGTGAACTTGGGTTTTCCGCGCTAACCAATATTAAAAATAAGAAACGTGAACGATTTTTATCAGTTGAACAAGAAATGCGGGTGTGTTTATCGTCGATCCCTCCTAGAATTGAACTATTATGCAAACAACATCAAGCACACGTTCATACTAAAATTTGTAATTATTTTTTTTTTTGTAATTTTAAAGTTAATTTTTGTATTAATTATTTTTATTTGTATTATATACTTTAATATTTTGAAAAAAAATCATTTTATGTTTTTTTTATGAAAAAAGTTCAAGTTGTCGCGGCATACCTTTCAAATTTTACGGCACACCCTTTGGGAAACACTGCTGTAATGGATGGTATTAAATTTGAATTGAATGATATGATATCATTGAATACGAAAAACGATTCTAAGCGGAGAGAGTATGTCAGTTTAGGATATTTTATATTGATATTACCTATTAAATATGGTAGCCGGTAAGTTGAATAAATATTATTCTTAAACTTTCAGTGATGCTGGAAAAATATTAAATATACTTATGAAAAATTGGGCTGTTTTGGAACCGAATTACAACAAAATGATAACCATTATTATTTGTGTTATTATGCAATTTTGTCCAAATTTGAATCTAAATGTCTGTAAAAAATAACTGTATTCATATATTTTTTAGATTTCTTAGTTATGGAAAAAACTGTTTAAGTGGAACCTTATTTTTAATCCTTAGCTATAAAAACTGAAAATTGTATACATATATAACTACAAATTCAATTTTCAATTTGATAAATATTGTCAACATTTGAACTTTAAATGATTATAAAAAAAAAATCATGCTTATGTATTTTTAATATTCTTCAACTGCTATTGTCATAAGTCATCAAGAGTCTTGTATTGAATATTCATGCTTTTTGACCAACCAATAACAGGCTTGGCCTACCTACTAGCAGTATGAACAACGAGGTTGCATACAAATTGAGTCCCAATAAGACCTTTTAGGACAAATTAAGTCCTGGGATGTAGTAAGATATTATACTAATTGAGTACTGTGACACTTTAGATAGGTATGATACTAATTGAGTCCTTGTTTTAATACTAACTGAGTCCCATCAAACTTTAAAAAAACCTTTTTATGTCTCCGCTTCATATTCTTTATATAATCAAATTTAACCTATTTATTGTCATTGGACAAATCATATTTATGGACTATAGATAAAATTATACTATTTGTTATTTTATTACTTAAATGTTGTCTTAACCTAGTTTCAACGAATATACTATTTTTATGTTGTTACTTAGCTGAGTGCATACAATTGTATAATTTGTTTTTGAATTTTAATTATTACATGATTTTTTCATAATATAGTTTTTAAGTAATAATATTTCTTTTTGGTACTTAATTTAAATTATACATAACTTAAAAGCTTAATACAACAACTTATAATAATCATTATTTTATACATTTAAATAATTTAAAAACAAATGTAATATTATTTTAAAATATAAAATGTCTATTTATTTTACTATAAATTAAAAATATTATGACCTAGTTTCACTATTTTTAAAAATTTTTAAATTTTATAAGTAGCTAATATTAAAAACAAAATGTTCTAAGCTTATAAAAGTATGGAAGTAACATTAGCATCTTCTATCAATCGAATATTGTAATAACAATTTTTGGTATTGTCCATCTCTCACAGTTATATAATAATAATAATACAAATTCTAAGTTTAAACGCTCATAAAAAATTATTGTGGATTTACGTTCAACTTTTTTTTAAATTACCATTAACAGCTTACATTCTTACAAGGTAGCTACATTTTCAAGTTTTATAATATGATTATATTAAGTATTGAGTGTAATATTTTACAAACCATTAATGAGGAACGTAGAGGAAATAATATATAAAATAAATACATAATAAATAAACTATGTTTGTAAGTTCAACGATACAACACCATACTACTTTTGTTTCGTACACATTATGAATACTATATAAAAAACCTTTATTTATAAGCATATTTTTATATGCCTTTTTGGCTTTTTATGAATGTAAGTGGCATTATATTTAATGGTAGGTAACGTTATTATTACACGTTCACGTATGGCCAGGTGTACACCTGTACTTAAATCGACTTAACGGATATTACCCACGCTATCTCCGTCATAATAATAATTTACATTTGATAAATCGTTGAGAGCTGATTAGATTCTTTAATCATGGTTTTTCCGACTGTTTTCTGTATACAAGCCATTAGGTAATGTTTAAGAGGACGCCACACTGCGTGGGTTGTCTCCGTCTTACAAAGGAACAACATTGCAAAAACTGTTTTGCGCGGGACAACTTTTATCTTTCTGTATTTGTAGTAGTGGCTCCAAAATTTCTGAACATATTATCGAGTAGAAAATTATCTATGCAACAGCGTGCCTATATTTTGGATAACATAAATTCAATAAAAGTTATTTGCTTCTAACATTTTGTTTTTTTGTTTTTTTTTCATTTGCTTATAAAAAATGATTGGAAAGTGTAATTAAAAAAAAAGCACGCTATTGCACAGATAAAGTTCTTTACGTGTTGTGAAAATTAAGTAATTCTACAGCAAATATGGTGCCTATAGCCTATAGGCGACATAATTAATTTTTTTATTCGTACTTGATTAATACACGTCTCTCGTAATGGCTGACGAGAAAGAAATTGAGCGTACTACGCGCCTGATCGCAGGTGCTAAGATGAAGCGTACAGCTGTTATATCGCAAATTCGAGCTGTACATGCTATGGAATTACGAATTAAAGTGGAGCCAGATTTAGTTCCCGAGTTTGCGCTAAACGCTGCGGATTTAGATGCGTTATGGTTCCAGTTTAGGACGGATGACAATTCCGTATAAGACTTGTTATCGGCGTCCGATAAGCTCGCCGACCATCACCCGACTTGATAGCGGAGGTACGCTAACTAATTAATGCTGAAAAAATAATTAGAGACACAAACTATGACAGAAGGATAGAGATAAGCAACGAACAAGTTATGTTAGCTTATGCAGATGACATTGTGCTGATGGGTGAAACCAAAGAGGAAATCATCAACTCAACATCTAAACTCATAAATGCAAGTAAAGGAATAGGATTACATGTAAACGAGGGGAAAACTAAGTACATGGTCGTATCGAAAAGACCACCAAATATAGATTTCATAGTAGTGGATAATTATAAATTTGAAAAAGTTGATAATTTTAAGTATTTAGGCGTAAACATCAACAACAAAAATGATATGCATATAGAATTAAATGAACGGATCACTAGTGGAGATAGATGTTATTTCAGTATTATCAAACTCCTGAGGTCTATGCTGTTATCGAGAGGATCAAAGAAACTACTATATCATAGCTACCTTCGACCTGTGATAACATACGCCTGTGAAACTTGGTCGTTGACTAAAGGTGATAGCAGAAGACTTATCACGTTCGAAAGGAAAGTGTTACGAACCATTTATGGACCAATCTTCAACCCAGAAACACAGACATACGAAAGAAAAAGCAACAAAAATATAGTCTCTTTATAATAAGCCAGACATACTCTACTTTATTAGGAAAAAACGACTAGAATGGTTTGGACATGCATGGAGGGCAGATGGACAATTAATTAAAAATGTACTTATCAATAAAATAAATAAAACGAGACCCCTAGAACGACCCAAAACCCGATGGATTGACGTAGTTGCCAAAGATATAGAGATGATAGACCAGGACGCAACGTTAGAAACAGCATATCAGAGAGAGAGGTGGAGAGAGATTTTGATGACAGCGTTGGTCCTGAATGGACCGCTAAGCTGATGAAGAAGAAGAAGAAGAAGAAGTACTGTAATATTGTTGGATCCTTTGGTTGAATTTTTTAAAATGGCTGGATCTATCTATGATGCAATGCAAATTGATTCTGTGGAGATTGAAGAAACTGAGGAGTCAGACAGTGAAAATGAGTCACTCAGTGGAGATGATGATTGTGTGATATAATTTATAATTAGTATAAATTTAAAATTAGTATCAAATATATTTTACATTTTTACAGTATTTATTTATTATTTATTTTAATTGGGCTAATACACCTAGTCTAATTAGGTACTCAACTATAGTTTATATTTCACCTTAATAATGACGTGATTCACAATATTACTTACCCAAAACTGACTATATGTCCCAAAATTTTTAAAATACGTAAAAAAAAATTTGTTTTAGGCGCTGCGCGTGGCAGTCAAGTAGCGTTGCGCACATGCGCATAAACGTAAAATCGTAAACTTTGGAAAGCTATAACTTCTAAAATAATAGTTTCCGGGAAAAAAATTACACCATCGTTTTAAGCATAAAAAACAAGTCTTTTGAAAAAAAAATTTTGAAAATCGTGAGGGGGTTGGTAAAGTAGACTTTAGCCGGTACATGTAAATTAAAAGTAATTTTTATAGTACTTAAAAAATACTTCCATTCTAAATCTATACATTAAGAAATATATACCTAAGCTTACTCAATCATCGAAATATGTATTGCTTAAATAAAACAGGTGCAGTCATCTATAGAAATACAAACTAGTAAAGATGTTCAAACTTCTGGACAATATTGTTCATTCCAAGTTTCTAAGTAAAAAAGAAATACCTCTTCCGGTTCGTCACAATTTACAAGTTTGTCAAAGTACTTTGCCATCTTTGCGCTATTTCCTCGCTCGAAGTTATTACGTTTCAACTGAGCCGTCATCATTTTTAAGAATCTTTCTTTCTTCTTATTTCCTCCAGCAAGGTGATTTATCTGCTTGTACATTGTTCTAGTTTTATGCGTTTTATAGCCGAGCTCTGCTTTTTCCATCATGTCCCGGAGGTTCTTTTGGTACCACTCGCTTCTCTTTGACAAATTTTGTACCTGCCGAGTAAAGTTTCATTTTCTGTGTCATTTATCCAATTGCTTCTTGCCACCCTCCTTCTCTCAATAGCTTCTTCACAGATTCTGTTGAACCAAGGTTTGATCTTTGAAGTTTTCTTTCCTAATATTGTTGTTGCAGCAATATTAATGGATTTTCTTATTTGAACCCAGTTCCTATCCACAACTGCGTCGGCTGCTACTTCTTCACCTTGAAAATTTCTTTAATTTTGTTATTAAATTCACTGGTTGTTGATTGGTCTTCCAGTTTGTCAATATCAAACCGTCCTGTATTTAGCGCACTTTGTTTATTAATGTTTTTAAATTTTATTTTCATCCATATCCCAAAAAGTAGGTGATACGAATCCAGATCAGGTCCCCGACGTGTTTTTAAACGCTGATTTTGAATCTGTTTGAATTTTTTTTGCGTAAACCATTATTTTGGAAGTTATAGCCTTCCAAAATTTGCGATTTTACGTTTATACGCATGCGCGCCACTACATTACAGCAGCGCTGAGCATATTAATGCATATAACCTGCTAGCGTTGCCACTCGCTCGCTGCGCTACGCTCCGACGAAAAGTCGAAAATCTTCAACTTGTTGTGTAAAACCGTCTTGTGTAGGTTTCGAAATAGAACATGTTGTTGGAGATTTTAACAGAGTCGATGGCCAACCTGTTGAACTAACATAAGTACATAGGTATAATAATTATTATAGTAATATAATGGCTCCCTTCGCCTACCGTCTCCGGTCGAACACGGACAAATCGCCGTCGCCACTTCGCCGTAAAACCATTTTGCCGTCGTCGTTTCGACGTGAGGCCACTTCGCCGTTATTTTATTTTATTATTATTTATTATACACATTTTCTTATATTCAATAATAATAAAAAATATTTATTTTTCGTCAATAATATTTAATAATACCTAATAATCTTTTATCGACGTCTAAATAGTTTACTGTGTTCCGATATCTAAAGGTTTAGATGTGCTGCAGAGTTTGTGTTTATCATTGCTTATAAACGCGTTTAGCGATAAATGAAAATAGGTAGAATTAAGATAATAATAAAATAACAGCCTACAGATATTTTTTAGTGGACAGTGTAGTCTGTAGTGTGTTATTTGCTCGCCATTACCAAAATGGCAGGCGTAGAAACTATTCGTCGGCGTAATGTTTTTGTGGATAATGGTTTTATGTTTATATTCGATGCGTTTAGTGCAGATGGGAAAAAACGTTTTGGCGATGTAGGAGAAGAAACATCTGCAAATCTCGAATTCACACAAATGTAGACGATTTGACCGTGTTAAAACGAATCAATGAGCACTCTCATGACTCAGATGCCGCGGCAGTTGAAGCAGAAGTTGCTGTGACTAAAATTAAAATTCGATCCCAACAAACGCTAGAATCTACATCAATAGTATTGAACGAATGTACGACTGGACTTTCACAAGCAGCTAAAGTAAGTGATATAATATTTTTGAGTGAATTAAAAAATAAAAAATAAATATTATTGTAATATTTTTTAGGGTACGCTAACGTCCACCTGTGCATTAAAGAATTAATTTCTCTAATAATTCCAGAAGCGTACACAATTTATTCACCCTCTGAAGGTGTGAATGAGAAATTTTTACTCGATGATAGTGGGCCAGGTCTAGATAGAATTTTAAATTTTGGTAGATTAAGCAGTTTAGATATTTTAGAACGGTCAAAAATATGTTTTTGTGACGTAACAATTAAGATTGCACCTCCTCTTTTCGCGCAAGTTTACGTTATACTGGCTAAAGATATTGGAGGTGTACACCCTCTTATCTATGCACTTTTACCAAATAAACAATCTAAGACATACCAACAACTTTTTCATAGATTACAACAATTAAAACTCAATTTATGTCCTGATTTTATATCGTGTGATTTGGAAAATGCTGCTATAATATCTATGAAAGAATCTTTTCCAAACGCTCAAATTAATGGATATTTGTATCATCTGACGAAAAATTTCCGATTAAAAATGTGTAGTTTAGGTTTGATTTCAAATTATAATAGTAATGCAGATTTTGCTCTCTCCGTTAAAATGATAACTGCATTAGCTTTAGTGAAAATTGAAGACATTGATAAAGCCGTAGACGAGCTAGCTGAATATTTACCAGACGAGTTACACGATCTTTTAAATTGGTTTGAGGATAACTACATTGGGCCGCAAAAATAGATCAAAAAATGGACGTAGACCAGCACTTTTCCCCCGGCATTATGGAATGTACACGATCGAGTAATCGTTGGTCAAGATCGTACAAATAATTATGCCGAAGCTGCCAACCGGAGGTAATTAAAAATAATTAAAAATTAATTACAATCACAAAAATATATTTTTAATCATAATATTCTTTAGATTAAATACTGAAATGAGTGTCAGCCATCCAACATTGTGGTCGTTTATTTCAAGTCTACGTAAAATCCAATCTGGCCGTGATACATACTATGCACAGTTGGAAGCGGGGAGAAGTCCACCAAAAAAATAAAAAAAATATTTAGACGTCGATAAAAGATTAATTAAAATTGTGAGGAACTATAGTAACCTTAGTTTAATATTATTTTTGCGAGGAATTTCTCTGAATATATCTTTGAAATGATCTTTTTACCATAATTAAATATTGACGTATTTTATGCAGGTATCTTATAATGCTTAAAATTATTTATTTTTTATTTATTATTATTATCATTATTACTATCATAAATTATTGACGAAAATGAAATATTTTTACTGTTATTGAATATTGAAAAATGTGTATTGTATTGTGTATTTATAAAATTATTGTTATTAATGTTAAATGTAAATACTTATAATAATGATTAACAATACAATTAATTACTATAGTATAATATTTACAAGAGTATGCTTTGTTACGAGTTAATTTTTTTTAACGGCGAAGAGGCTAGCAAATAACACACTACAGACTACACTGTCCACTAAAAAATATCTGTAGGCTGTTATTTTATTATTATCTTAATTCTACCTATTTTCATTTATCGCTAAACGCGTTTATAAGCAATGATAAACACAAACTCTGCAGCACATCTAAACCTTTAGATATCGGAACACACTAACACAGTAAACTATTTAGACGTCGATAAAAGATTATTAGGTATTATTAAATATTATTGACGAAAAATAAATATTTTTTATTATTATTAAAGAAAATGTGTATAGTAAATAATAATAAGTAAAATGCTCAAAATTTTGTTTAACGGCGAAGTGGCCTCACGTCGAAACTGCGAAGGCAAAATGGTTTTACGGCGAAACGGCGACGGCGATTTGTCCTAGATCGGTCTCCGGTCGCCAAACTTGAGTGACTCCACGTGGCTGCGAAATAGTGTGGCGCTCATGCGTATACAAACGTTAAATCGCAAACTTTGGAAGGCTATAACTTCCAAAATAATGGTTTCCGCAAAAAATTTCAAACAGTTTCGAAATCAGCGTTGAAAAACACATATTTTTTAAATAGAAATTCGAAATTTAAGAGGGGAGTGGCAATATGCATTATAGCCTTAAATATCTTATACAATACTTGGATACGCTGTTTTGTAAAACATATCAAGACTATATCAAAAATATTAAAATGTATTATACACACTATATTCATTACTTGACAAACACTTTATGTAACTTTTATAATTTTATAAATTTAAAGTTCAAGGTACAACAGCGATTCACTCGTCATAAATATATTAGATACGTTTTTTTTACCATAATTTATAAAAGATACAATACTTCGATATCTTATAAATTCTTTGATTGTGATTAATAATTTAAGATTTCATGTCTTAATTATCGCCATTGTGCATTACACATTTCGGTAACCACGTCATTTCGTGTACAAACTGCGGTGCGTTAAAAAATTCAAATTTAGAAATAGTCAATATGGAAAATGAAGATAAGTTTATTACTTCAGTGAAAAGAAAACCACTGGAATTACTTAATCTCCATAAATATCGGCTTACGGCTAAAACAATTTATCTGTGAATGTATTTATGGTTTAAATGGATACAAATCTGTAAATCAACACAACTGAAAACTGTTATCATTGTTATACATAACATAGTTACATCTCTTTTAGTCTTTTCTCTCTTGTTTGAGAGCTACCTCTCCTTCGATTCATTTTACTTTTGCAAATACACCAGAGATCTGAAGCAACGCTCTTAATCCCTTCCTCTGTACACCTTTCTAGCGAAGAATCAGGCAGCCGATTAAGCTCGGGGATTCTACTTTATAATTTTTTTTCCTGAGTTTTCAAGCACCTATCGGCCTCTCAACCAATGTTAATACTTAAAACTTACTCATATAATCTCCCCTCCGACTCCTCTTTCTCATGTGACGATGTACTATCAGTTCTTCAATCACTAAAAACAGCTTTTCCAATGGGCCCAATAACATCTCTGTCAGTTTAGATACTTTACAACAACTGCCTAAACTCCCTGGCATTTCCTCTATTAATCCTCTTAAAAGGAATCTTTACCATTGTCAAAAAAAAAAAGTGCTTGATTGCCCCTATACTAACATTTTGTAACCCTTCTAATGTGTCCAACTATAGGCACATCTTCCACATTAAAAGACACTCATTACTTATTTTTAGTTATTAGGTAAGAATTAGTTGAATAATAATATAAAATACCTATTTGTGATGATCATGATTTGTATCATTATATTTTGTGTGATGTACAATGTTTTTTACATTTTTTTTATAACTATTATTATGAACTACCTACATATTAAATTAAAATTCATCGTGTACTATATTTTATTGTATTTTATACACCTTCATTTCTTAATTAATATCATATTATTATACTAAGAAATAATTATTGTATTATGAATTATGATAACTATTTAGTGTAAAAAACAAATTAAAATACTAGAAAAAAGGTGTAGATACTAAAATTAATTTCACACATCAATTATTTTTTTAAATAAATTAAAATGTAAGATTATTTATAATAATATAACTACTATTTACTTAACTTTAGGTATGTAAATATGTAATTAATAAATTCCTATGAAATACAACAAATAAGTAATTCTATAGTATTAAGAATTACAAGTTATAGGTCGATTACATAGGTCACTTAAAAATGTATAGACTACTACTGTTTATGCATATTTTTACTCAACAATATTATGAAGAAAACCTAAATGTATTAAAATAACTTATGATTTGAGAAATAAAAATTAATAAAAATCAGAAATCAAAAAAAAATAGGTATAATTTTAAGATCAATATTATAGCCTATTGGTTTGTTATTACATAAAAATTAGTCATCATATTATAGGTACCTAATTATTATTATAATATATATATTATATATTTGTTAATGAGTGTTGCTTCAGTACAGACCATAACGTTTCAGTTATGTCCCTCAAAAATATAATAAAATTAAATTTTTGAATTACTTAATAGTATAATATTGATTATTATTAATTATTGTTTGACAATACATACATTTATATTCATAATTTGAAATATACCAAATCTGAAGTGTCCCAGATATTATGTAAGTAGGTACAAGGTACCAATTATAAAATATATACTTGGTACTATGTTTGTTAATTGTTTTTTATTTCATTAAATATTAAATTACAATATAATAAATTAAACAATAACCCTTAACAGTTGACATTATGAAGTATCCAAAATATGTAAATTAAATATTCATAAACATTTTACAATTCCAAAAATGTGTAGTAATGAATTAAATAATAAATTAAAGTATAATTAGACAATAAAATGTGTATAAAAACGAATTGGCAGTTGATTATTGTAGACCGTCTAACAATCTTGTATTTATATCATCATAATATCACTCCCAAGTGTTATGTCCGATTATAACTAATGTAGTGGACCATTTGATGGTGTAGATCAGTAGTTCTCAACCTTTTTTGATTCATGTCACCTTTAGCCACTAGAATCAAACATCGCGTCATCCTAACTGTGTAATGTAAAAAAAAAAAAACCTAACATCAAAATAATAAATAATCTTAGCTGTATATATTAAAATTATTCTTTTATTAAAAAAAAAATACAGTACAGAAAAAAAGCATGTTCAAAACGTTGACACTTTAAATTTAAAGAGTTAAACTTTAAATTAGCAAATAAAAAAATTAAAGTTAAAAAGAAAATAATGATTTATATAAATTTAATGTGAAATTTGACCCTGGTGTTTTTTACAAAGTTGGGGAATCCTAAGTTTGATGGTGGAAAGAGCGAGTCTCATATCGTCTTCTATAGTTGTTTTTGTGAGTCTGTTGCGTTTTTTTGTTTTTATATTTGTTAGTGCACTAAAGCCATGCTCACATAACCAAGACGTAGAAAACTGAAGGAGCACTTTAATAGTCTTTTTCGATAATCTAGGGTATTCATTGTTAAGAGCCACCCAAAAGCTGTCTAGCGTGACCTCATTAAACTTAACTAGAAGCGTTCGGTCGTTCTTCAATTCCACTGCTTCCTGTTGTACCTCACAGTGATCTGTTTGTATCATGGTAGTAAAAGGGTTCCGAATCCAGTCGTAGTGTTCAACGGTTAAGTCTGGAAAATAATGTTTCATAGACATATTTTGTAAAGTCTGTAAGTGACTTCGTATGATTTTTAGAACGGTAGGACTGGAGTTTTCCTGGCTCGTAAACAGTGGAAACATAGTTGTATTCCCTTTATGCAAGTTTGCACACCACACTGACATTTTTTCTTGAAAGGCTGAAATTTTGTCGGTGGAAGTTAAAATATTTTCTGATGGTCCTTGCAAACTAGAATTAACCTGGTTAAGATATTGAAAAATATCAGCCAAGTATGCGAATTTTTATATCCAGTCGTGGTCTTCCAAATAACATGTAAATTCATTGTTCTCCTCTTCCATGAAAAACAGCAAAAGTTCCTCTTTCAATTCATAGAGACGTAACAGAACCTTTCCTCTGGATAACCACCTCACTTCGGTATGGTACAACAAATTTGTGAAATCAGCATCCATTGATTTACAAATTTCGGAAAAAATTGTACTTTTTAGGGGCTTTCCTTTAATGTAGTTGACCATACGAACGAAATTACTCAGAACGGAATTGAGTTCACTACCCAACGTTTTTGTCATCAGCACTTCTCTGTGGATGAAACAGTGGGTCTTAACGATTAATGGATTTTTTATTTTAGCCAGTGTAACAAATTCCTTGATACTCCCAGTCATACTTAGAGCTCTGTCTGTGCAAATTCCAACACAGTCACTCCACGATATTCCATTATTTTCAAAAAAATAATCGATTGTGTTGAAAATGTCTTTACCTCTAGTATTTTTTTAAAACTCTTTCAGACACAAAAACTGGCTTACAATAGCATTATTGTCGACAAAACGAACGAATCCTATCATGTAGCATTTTTCGTCGCTACTAGTTGAGTCATTGACTTGAAGCGTGAACCGAGGGTTTTTCATCTTTTCTATAACGAGCTCTTTAATATCTGTCGGCAGATGCGACGAGAAACAGTATCATTTGACATAGGTATCTTATCGATTTCAAGAGCCGCTTCATTTCCAATCATTATTCGCACCATTTCCTTACAAACTGGTTTAATTAGTTTTTCTCCAATAGTATGCCCTTTCATGTTGTTGGCGATCATTTGTGAAACAACAAAACTTGCTTCGAGAGCCCTCTCGGACACTTTGATCTTTTTTGTAAATTTGGTTGCTTCTTTTTTTTGATCACTGAGAAGTTTTCTGAAATAATGAACGTCTTTATTCTTCAAGTGAGAATGTTGTTTAATAAAATGGCGTTTCAATTTGCTGGGCACCATCGATTCGTTGGTCAACATTTTCCCACATACAATACACTTGGGAATAGGTTCATCTTTTGGACCACACCATGTAAAACCTATATCCATATATGATTCATTGTAATACCGACACTTACCTCCGCTCTGTTTTAACTTCTCAGTAGTTAATGATAATGTAGTGTCACTGATTTCCGTATTCTCATCATTATCATATTTTCTTTTCCGATTAATAAATCTATCCATGCTACAGTAAAATTATTATTTTTATTATTATATTATATTATATTATATGCATACTATAATTTGCTAATAATAATGCTCATAATTTTTTAAAAATTAGTTCTTACTTGTAGACTTGTAGGTAATTGTACTTGCCAGCTAACGAATACGAAAAAATACTAACGTTAAAATGTTATTATTAATAAGTAATAACAAAATGTAAAATACACAACGAGCGATAACATTGCACAGCGACTGTAGAATACTGACTAATGGCCGGTTAATGTTGAGTCGTTAAGGGCCGATTTCACCAACACAGTTAATCACGATTAAAGTTAACCACGGAGTTAATCGGCCGAATTTGGCCGGTTAAATATCTGTTATCAGCCGATTAAGCGTTAACCGTGATTAACTGTGTTGGTGAAATCGGCCCTAAGACGTATGTAGCGGTATCGCAGCGTTATCGCACGACAAATTACTTATTACTAGGTACACGTGTTTATCGGATCAAAAGATTAAATATAAATAATACAAACTATTATAAAGAAACGAACTTTTAGGTATGTTATGTACATGACAGTGGTGATATAGGTGTATAATATATTTATTGTAATAAATAATATGATTGTTTTCGAAATTTTATTATTATTATTATTATTATAATTTTACTATTATCGAAAAATTTATTTTTTAAATTTTTTCTTTTCTTGTTAAAATTCTGCGTCACCCCTAAGCTAGGTCCATGTCACCCCGGCTGAAAACTACTGGACTGTAGATGGACATATTGGAAGGCTAAATGCAATTATTCCTCATAAATTGTTATGTTTACATTTACTAATTAATAAATGTGTTGGTATATTATCTAAAAATACTGATATTTCATAATTGTTTTTATTTATTGGATTAGAAAGTTCACCTACATTTTCAATTATTAAATGCTGTATTAAAATAATCTGTTTTGAATCTGTTTTGTAGTTGTGTTCAGATTGCAGTTGGTGCAGTATAATTGTTGAGGTACCGATAATTCCTAACATTTTCCAGAAAATCAAAATATTGACTATTGGTTGGTAAGTTTGTCATTCATGTTGAAGAATGTTTGGTGTAGATTGTACTGCAACTCCAGCTAGATGTTTGATATGTAGTTCTTGTGAAGGACAATTTTGAAAAAGTTTCGTAATTATTAAATTTTATGTCGAAGCACAGTTTAGAGTCGTTAAATTGTCTGTCAGCCCCTTCGTTTGATTTTCATAAATATATCTTAGTATATTTCCTCATTGTTTAAATGTTTGTACGTTGATTCCATCTCTCAGTGCTCGGGAAATGGATTTAAAAAAAACTTCATCACTCATTAGCATATGTGGTGCACGATAATTGAAATATTGAATCAAATGAACAAGTGTTCAAGAGAGTATAATAAATATCATTCAATATAACTGGTAAAAGATCTGAAAAGTTCAATTTCACAATAGTCCAATAATTGTACTTTTGGTTTTACTGTTTTCATTGCAATAGAGTATGGTTTGATCTTTGAGTAGAAACGAGCACTAACGAAGTCAAAAACAGCGGGACTGATTTGAATCAACAATTCGTTATGGTGAGGTGTAGGCATGTTTTTACAACCCCTCCATTGAGTCTAAGAATAACTCCGGAAGTAATAGAGTAAAAATTCCAGGAATTTGGAGGTGGGAGTGCAGTCGTTTCACTCTCACTCCCACTGCAAATCCTTTGTAACTCCTGAAGGATTGCAGCACAAACATAGCTCAAACGAAAACCATTGGTTTGAAACCGAAATTCGGAAATGGGGGTGTGCCAGTTGAATGCACCTATCTCAACTCTCTAAATGATTGTTTATCTTTTATTAATGTGTTCTCTTATTCACCGATGATATAAAACTAGATATACCTCAAAATAAACTCTCCCTCTCACTGTCATCTCTTACAATCTTCTCTTGAAACCTTCTCGGATTGGGAAAGATCTACTCGTATTAACACAACCCTTAACATCGAAAAATGTCACGTAATGTCCTTCTCGAGAAGTACCTTACCTCTCCAAAACTCATGTTACCATAATGGTTCTTTTCTTGATCGTGTATTTATTATTTAATATCTAGGTATCTATCTCACACCCACTCTCTTTCTACTACCACATCAGTATTACAATCGGTAGATAATTCAAAATATTGGTATTTGTTAAACGTAATACACTAGTACCATCAATTTCTCATCTAGCTTCTGTCTCCGTATACTTCATGTCTCCTTAGTCCGTTCCATTCAAGAATATTGAGTAGTGATAAGACATCCTTGCCTGGCGTGTGACGAACTAACAATAGAGCGAGTACAAAACAGAGTTCTATCTAATGCTGGCTACAAATTTAAAATCAAAATTCTTATCCACTACTACTCACTTATTTGCTCCACTCTTTGTATCCTTACATTACTATCTACAACAGCCGTTATCTTTATTTCATTTCTTCTTTCACTTCTCAAGGGATCTCTTTGTTTCCTCCGTTTGCTTTCTTCTGTCTCATTCCGTGTTCCTACCCACTTTACTAGAAACCGTTCTCTTTTGATGCCAATGACTTTTTTGGTTGAACCACCCACTGAACAAAATTCTCAATTCAGCTTAGCCTAAGTCACTTTTTCGACAATCAATGTTTTTAGTTAATGTTATATTAAGTTAAAAAATCTTATTACCGTTTTTAAATTGATGCCTGTTATGGAGTAAACAAATAAAATAAACAATTAAATAATTCTCAAATTTAATAGAATTGCGGAAAATTGGAATAATAACCGTCACCGACAACCTTATATGAAAATATGTTAGAAGTTATCTATCTAGATCGACATAAAATAATTAATTCATTTAATACATATTAAAATAGAATTTGATATTGATAATAATCTGCATTAAAAAAGTATGTAATTTTTAAGCGATTTTACGATTAACCGGTAGACAGCATGTATGATAACATGCAACCCATGCTTCATATTTCGTTAGGAAGTGTATATCTTTAATCTTACTGCGAGGCAGTTTTACTACGTAGTGCAGCACTAGATTATTGTGAGAGTTATATCTTGTGCGATGTAAATATAGCTCTGACAGTAATATTAGTTGACAATACATTTTTGGGAAGAAAAAAGTAATTTTATGAAAAAATATTGACTTACCTTTAAACTGATCGGTGTCCTTTTCATCCAACAGATATATCTTAATTTGTTTTAAAATATATTTGAGTGATTAGGATAAGGTAGCGCGATTATTTAGATTACACGACTACAATATAATTATTTATACATTTTTAAATGAAAATCGGTTTAAACCTAATTGGTTTCAATATCGAAGAATATCTACTTGTATACCTGATTCATCCGTGAGTAGAATTATTTACCATTCGTCTTTAAGCAATTATTCACAAAATAAAATATTGTAGCGGGCCCCGTTGATGGAAAGGATGACTCAGAATTGTTATTAAGTTGTAGAATAAGTATAGTGTTTATTTGCTCAGAATATGTGTATAAATGATATTTAATTTAAACTGCAGAAATTCTGAAATTATTAAAATATATGTCATAGAAGACCCGATAAACACAATATTTCCATGTTCAAAAAATACGATTAATTCGGTATCTAAAATTTCAAATATCCTGAAAAGTCAACTGGTGGTAAGGTTCTTCCTATAGGTCTGGTAAATTATTATACCTGAATATGGGCCGTTTAGGACCAAAATAAATTAGTCCTCCTCCCCCCTCCCACTCATAAGTTAAAATTCTTAATAGTTCATCGAGTTCTCACGATTCATGGCTTCTGCGCGATAACCCACAGATGTTGAGTTCCAACCCAGTTACCCCGTAATAGTGTGTCAAATTCATATTATACGTAATACATTATTCATATTATAACTCTTTAAATACATCGTTACATCGTTGTCCAACGGTGTTTCATTGTTTATGAGACGTTTATAAATGAGTAACATTTCGAATTGGTCATTAACCCCCTTTTTATCCGTACATTAATTCTTATGTTATAACTCATTTCCCTCGCTTTCTTGAAAAAGAGTTGTTTGTTCGGGGTTGATACATTTTATAATCGGCATGACCTATTAACCCTGCGACAGCGTTTGTATCAGAAGTATTGGAATTGTTATTTAGCTTCCCTGGCCTTCCTAAAGTTAATGGCTATTATAAGTTACCTGTATTGTGTGAGAGCATGTAGCAATATGTACTCATTATTATATCTGAGGGACAACTGATATTCGAAATAATACTTTATACTTTCTTTTCATGTTAAATTTTTTCTTTATTTAAAATTAGTTCACAACAATTCCACCAATTATTCTCTTATTTTATCAAGATAGCCGGTAGGTAATATTAGTATTATGGTTGTTAAATATGCATTACTGTGTATGATTTATTTCAAATAAAATAACTATAATTTTAATTGTCATGTTTCGTTTTTGAAAAACAACAATTTATTCAACCGTAAATAAACTGCAAAATATTATCTTCAATAAAATTAATTAGAAAAGTTCCATTTAACTTAATATTTATTAAATCAGTTAAGAAATTGTATATATAATTAACATATACATAAACTATTTATTTTATTACTTAACACATAAGTTTACCGATGATGTGTCAAACAGTTATGTGAATACAGCAGTGTTAAGCTTTGAGATATTTTTTTCATGTACTTATACTTTGAAATATATTCTGAACCTTAATAGAATCAGTATCAAAGGATCATTGACATTCCACTCCCTCTTCCAGAATAAGATTTTTATTATTCATTTACATATATAGAGAACACCAAGAAGACAAAAAACAAAAATATAATTTATAAATACCAAAAGTTAGTTCTTTATTTTTGTGATCCTTTCCTGGAAAAACAATAACTGTGGTACAGATGAAAAAAAAACTAAGAACATAAAAACCCTAATATTAAATTAAACATAATAGTAATCAACCGTAATATTAATTATACAGACTTAAGAAATATCAAAATATAAAATTACAATCCATTTTTTTTTTATACAAAAATATTTTCATGAAAAACCTTTTAATATAAATACAACACATTAAAATTATTTATATATATAAGTAATGGAAGGCTTAGATTCGACGCTGCCTGTTGATCAGCATTCTTTCACAGTCATTTATATGACTTTCATACCAGTCACGTCGCTAAAAGAAGAAAAAGACACCAATAATATTATATAACAACTGTACAGTTACTTAACAAATATATTCAAAATATATTCTTACTTGGCAGTTATGGGAACAGTATTTCACCGTTGTACAGCTACTGCACATTATTGTTGCAGGGATGTTACAATTACTTGCGTAGCACTGAAAAACAACAAAAATGTTTTAAAAAAAAATTTAAATTGCTATCATTTATAAACTTAGGTGCCTCTAAATTAAAATTCAAAATAGTAGTTTCTTAGGTATTAAAATGTATAAGTCAAGAATAATAGTTGATAAAAATATGATTTTACAAAATACAATAAGCATGAAATGTATAATCTAAAACTGACTACACTTACACAATTTTTACAAATAATAAAATGATAATAGATTAATATTAATTACAATACTTTTTATATCATTATAGCCCCCAAATCTTTCAAACCAATATCATGTACCTAATATTCATAGTAGACAAAGTTCTCATTTTTGGAAAAATAGCTAATCAAATCGTTAAGATAGTTGCTGACAAATCATTCGTAAGTCATCAATTTAAATAATTCGGTTAGTAAGTTGACCATTTAAAAATCAATTTTTTTGGTTTTTAGGCAGTCAAGACTGTCACAATTTGCTACTTGAAAAATAAAGAGCGCAATTGAAAGTATGTTACTAGTACTTGTAAAAAGAGTTTTCAAAACCACAAACATAAAATGAAACAATAAATTAGTATAGCACTTTACAGGTTATATAGATATATTAAAAATTTTGAACTTGTATTAGACACAGTTTTAAAAAAATTACCTTTTCACAATCTAATATTATGTTATAAAAATAAATCTTATTTAGAATTTGTAAAAAATGATATACAGATGAATTTTACTTACTTTGATACTGGGTGGCGGTGATCTAACAAATATATTAGAACCATTGACGACTGCTCTCATTTGACCTGTTGGCCCCTTAACCAATTGATACTGTTTATTACCAAGTAAAATAGTGCTGCCTTCAGTTCTATGAAGAGGACCGTTTTTATTCAGAATTGGCGGTTTGAAAGTCACATATGTTGTTGTTGGTGGTGTTGGTGTTGATTTTGCAGTTTCTGGTGATGTCGCTGTTACTTGAATCATAGGACTATTGGTAATAGTTGAAGTAACAACAAAACATTTTTTTGTTGGTATCACTTTAGAAGTAGGAGATTCAGAGGTTCTTTTTTGTAGTGAAGAAGAGAATGATTCATAGAAGTTATTTATTGGCTGGCTTGTTACAATTGATGGTTCTGCTGCGGTATTACCAATTATTTGGGACTTATTAGTACTTAGCAGAGGTATTTGTCTAAAAATAAAATAACAGGACTAATTAATACTGGAATTTTAATTTCAAATACAATAAATATGTTAAATATATAATTAAATATGTACAATGGGGAATTGAGGAATACTTATACTAGTAAAAGGAAGTATGCATTTTGAATTTAAATTCATTAAAGTATTAATAGTTGCTAATTTTAAAAACCAGAGATTTAATTAACAATTATAACAACTATTTAAACTTCTACAACTTAATTAAAATGTATCAAACTATTACAGATGTAATGAGAGTTCCTATAAGTTTATACTTATAATATAACTTAGACACTTTGATTGATACTTAAACAAGTACTATAAAAATGGAAAGACTGTAAATCTATAATAGGTACTATATAATAAAATATTTATTAAATAATAATACTGCTGTATTATCATTTGTCAGAAATAAATAAATCAATTAATCGTAATTAACATATTATGCAGTTAAAGGTGAACAAATCTTAGAAAACTAAAAACCAGGGAAGTCATGGACCTGTATAGTAGATGTTAAATTTGAATCCAATGATAAAACATTACATAACAGAAGCAATTCTAAGCAGAGATGGTCTGTCAGCTTAACTTAATTTAAAGGATACTTTATTACATAATTATATTGTTATTATTTATTTATTTATCAATTAAATATGCAGTAGGTGAAATCATTTTGCCAAAAACAAATCAGATAATATATTAAATTATTATTATTATTTCTAGATGCTTTTGAAACTAATGTGAATTTTCAATTTTGATACATCAAAAATACCAACTACATCAACTTTCTACCAGAAACCACTCACAAAGCTTAAAATCAAAACAAATCTGTGTAGGCAGATAAACACAAAAAATAAAAAAATACATCCGTGTAAAATTATTGCTCCACTCAGAATCTAAAATTAAAAATCGTTTACATTTTTTATTACAAAAAAATTTCTAAGTTGTTTTGATTTAGGATAACTTTGTCAAAATTCTAACTTTAAACATTCATAAAATGTTGTTGTTTTACACTGCACTGTGTACATGAATTCAAGATAAATCCTTGCAAAGCAAAACTATAGATCTAGTTTCTATTTTAAAATCAGGTTTTCGTTGGTTTTTGCTTTTAGGTAGAAAACCAATTTTACTTTGGGAGGCAGCACATGCAGCGGTTACAATTAGTATTTCAAGAAAACAACATTTTAACAAAATACAAGGCAAACAAACAAGTGTGCAAATCAGCATCCAGCCTTTGTAATCCTGTCAAAGAACATAATTATGCAAAACATAATCATAATAAAATAATAGTACTATCCTAATAATGGTCATTGCCTGCTATTGTAAGAAAATTATAATGAGTTCTAGGCAATAATATAATATTCTTACTAATAGATACTGTCATAATATCCTAGAATCCATTAGTTATAACTTATAACACCTATATGTCTGGTAATATTTATTAAATATATACAGATACTACAGTTACAATCCAGGTTTTTTTTTGAATGGAGGGGAGGGGGAGGATGAGAATATAAGCAAAAACAGTGTAGATACAAAACATCTTTCAGGGGTCTAAACATACTAAAATTGTGTCTAAATCAAATATTTTAAGGCATCTAAATGATCTATTATAACAGCAATCAAAAAAAACTTACTGGTAAGTTCCATCTGGATTTTTGGCTAGGAACCAGTGTTGAATTGGTTCAGCGGAGTTTATGTTACTTTGTGTAACTGGTATTTTGACATTTGAATGCAGTATAGTTTGTGAATCGACTGGATCTTTGAACTTCGAATTTATGCAACATTGAAACGTCGCATTATCAATTAATAATGAAAGGTCTTCATTTGAATCACTGGTGACGGCATCAATAACTGCTTGAAAATATTCTCGGCTGTTGACTGTTGACACAAAAAACAATGACATACGATCGGTGACTCCGGGATCAATGTCCCGACTATCTTCAATTAGACTTATTAAATCGATGCAGTCAGGTCGAAATGTTTTTGACCGAAACATCGCAAAAATTTTAGGATGATTATATTCACTGTTTTTTAAACTATTCCATAGTAAAAGTACCAAATTTTTGAAGATGCTACCTTTTCTGAACTTTGGTTGATCCAAAACTCGAAGTACAGTTAGTATACTTAAGAAGAACATTTGGAAAGCAGAGTCAAATTCCAACTCTTCAAAAGATGACACAACGTTTATAAAATTGTTCTTTAGCTTTGTTTCTAAAATTTTTTTATGTCTCCCGTGTAATCGGTTGGCATCACATCTTTCCTTAAGTTTTTCGGCCTCCGACCTTTTCTTAAAAGATTCATCCATTCGTGCTTTGTGATGTTTGTTTGACATGGAAATTATATTCAGTATATTTGCAATAATCACAATAGTATCTTGTACAGACTTGCTAAAATACTTTTTATAAAGTTTTTCAATTTCAATCAAATTTCCTTTTACATGGTTTTTGCCATTTAAAGGGTGTTTTATTCCATTGACTTTGGTAGAATTTGAAGATGATGGTCCGCTAGACCCGCTTGTAGAGGGTTTAGCCACTGCTAACTTTGTCATGCAATTTGTTTGTTTGGGTTGTGATCCATAATTTAATGTTTTCATCCATCTACGGTAGTTTTCTGGTGTCATCATTTTCTTAGGATTCACGATCGTAATCATTGGGTAAACTTTTTTAGCTGTAGCCTCTGCAGATTCAGTGGATTCTTCGCAATCGATTACAATGGGCATCTCCTCAGTACATGTAGAAGCAATTTCTTTATTGGGTTTTAATGAAGACTTAAATTGTGATTTAAATTTGTCGGTTTCACCCTCTCGAGATAACACTAATTTCAAAACATCTACTCCACTTACATCCAACTTCTGTTTTTTTCTAGCAGGCTCCTCGTCTACAGATGTATTTCTGTCTTTAGATGTTTTAGTATCTTTGGAAGTTTTAACGACTTTAGACTTTTTATTGCCTTTAGATGTTTTATCACCTTTAGATGTTTTATCACCTTTAGATGTTTTATCGTCTTTAGCAGTATTATTGTCTTTAGCAGTATTATTGTCTTCAGCTGTATTATTGTCTTTAGCTGTATTATTGTCTTTAGCTGTATTATTATCTTTTGCTGTATTATTATCTTTAGCTGTATTATTGTCTTTAAATGTATTTTCATCTTTCTTGTGTATAGTATTTACCTTGTTTTTAATTAAGCTCCTAAAATTAATTAAAATTATTAACATAAATAAGTATTTCTGAGATAAATGTCACATTATGATTTGTAACATTCATGTATTCAAAAACGTAGAATTTATTTAATCATAGATTTTAGAAGAGTTCTATACAATTATTTATTTTAAGTATAAATTACACATAAATATAACTCATCAATGATGAAAAACGCTTAAGAGATTAGTTGAAAGGCTATAATGTAGTGCGCAGTCTACCCGTTCTGCTTTTTAAGATACAGTTGAATTGAAATGATTATTGTTCGTTTCGACAATAAGCAACCGCCATGTTTAAAATGGGATCTCTCAAATAGGATATTCCCATGAATATAATGACTGGGTTCATCATTATTTTATCAAAATGATAAATTAAAAAACGCTTTTAGTTTTTAAAATTTTGGTTTGGAATAAAATAATAAAATACGCTACTAAAATGTTAGAATTAAAAAGTTTAGCTTTGGTTTAGTTCATACTCGAATTTCAATATTTGTATCACTAGTACCTACTCATATGTAAATATAAAAATAAACTTACAATCTACAATTTGCTATGTCTTCAGGAGTGAGTTTCATCAAAACAACCTCACATTTGTCATAAATGATGTTTTTATACACGCTATCGACATACTTTTTGGTATACGTATTCATTCTGGTTCTGAAAAAAAAACATTTATCAGCATGAGATTAGATAATGTTCACGTTAAACTTATATAATATATTAAAATAATAATCATTTGTATTAAAAGACAGTTTTTGGTTATTTGTTAAATAACAAGTTGTTAACTTACTATTTCAAACCTATAAAAAAAAAGATGTTTCAATATTGAACATTAAATATCAATAATTGGAGTATTATTTATAAACTATTAATATTCTTCAATTGACTATATTGTATCATTCCACAATACTACTTAAGGGATGTTAGTTTTAATAAGAATCATAACAGTTGCGTCATCATCAGGAATCGTGCTTTCGTCGTTGAAATACCTAATTATTTGAACTACAAACTGTAGCTCTTACTTTGGTTATTTAATAGTTAAACCAAGTAATTTTAAAAATATAAAAGTATTTTCATTAGAGTCGACCAACCAAAAATGGTACAATAAGACAGAAGGGCATTCGTTTAGCAGGATCTACTGCAGTAGAGTGATCTGCGAATTTATGACGATCTACGTACAAATTAAAAAAATAATTTTTTAATAGTATAAAAACACATAATATTTTTTAAAACGAGCACCTACGTCATAATATTATCATACAAATATTCATCAAATATAAAAAAGAAAAACTAATTCACCAAATATAATACAAATTTCAATTACAGTAAATGCATTTTTAATATCATTTAAAAATTTTAAAAAAGTATCTTGAACATAAATTGATCTCCACCATGCTTCAATCAGATGACGATGTAATAGTTCTTTTGTAGGGCCATGCATTTTTCGAGACCATCATAAACAGACGTATGTGTTAGATACAACAAGCTACGACCACCCAATTATGATTTTTCCCGACAATTTTACGTTTATAAAAATAAAAGTAATACAAAATATGCCCAATATACTAAAAATTGCTTTTCTTAAAATATGACGAAATATTATGCAAAAATATGCAAATTCAAACTTAGTAATGAATTTCGCCATTTCATAAAAAAAAATATATCTCACCTGGAATAATATAATATAATAATAGGCGGTAATAATAATCGTAGATCACTAACTACACCTAGTATAATACGATAGATCACCCGATACACCCAAAACGAGGTAGTAGATCCCCTGCTACACGAATGCCGACAAAAGTAGTGAAAATTAAACAGGTAAAATGGTTTTAAAATATTTAGGTTACTAACGACTAACAGGTCCAAGAACCACCGGCCTAATATATATATATAATCCGTTATTTCAACTAACTACTTAGTTAATCGTTTTGATTACATTGTATTATAATGTAAATATATTGCAATTGTAATATACATCTAGCTATATAAATGTGAAATGAAAATCTCTAAACTACTTTTCAGATCTTCTAGATTTTTTTAAAACGAAACAATATATCAAGAAGATCAAAAACGACCTTACGAAATGCAGTTGTATAATTTGTTATTATTGGGTGTAATGTGATGTTCTTCTGCATCCAAAACTACGGTCTTGAAAACCCCCTACTTTCTGGCCTTAAACTGGGATGAGCACACCGGAAATCATCCTCCGTATGAAGAGAGAACGATCATGTTTTTCATGAATGATGCGATTGGCACATTAATAACCACTGATCACGTTAACACCGGGTCATTGATGGGAGATGCGCTAAACTGACGAGGCATCAGTGAGCCTACTGATTGTTCTCTTTTGAGGCAAAGTATACTTTGTACGACGTCATGACGACATGCTTTTTGACCCAACCAATACAATTTTATTGACATTTATAGAAAAAAAAAAATTTTATAAAAAGGAAAATGGAAATGTCCGTTAACAGTCTAAAACGAGTCGGAATATTTTGAAAGCTTTATCCAAGTATATGAATTGATGAAATAAACATTTGGTGTGTATTTCAAGTGTCAGCAGTAATTGGTTTTTGAACTACAACAAAAGAAGAAAATCGCTAGAAGAGAAATCGAGTGAATATCGTGTTGTAAAAATATCAACTTCAAACGCATTAAAATTTAATTTGACTTTCCGGTAGAAATTTTTTTGATAAAGGTAGACAAACTTGTAAGAAATCTTGTATTAAATTTTTAAATCTTAGATATAAATAGAATTTTTTTATGAATTTAACTAAATATAATTTGCTAATTTTCATGATTTTAACGAATTTTGTCAAAATTTTAAGTTTAAACTTATAAAAAAATTACTGTGGATTTAAGCTCAATTTTTTTTTAATTTCCATTAACAATAGCTTACAAGGAACTTTGTATTACATTATCAAGGAGCGAAAATTTCATTTGCTAATAAATAGTCCAACACAAATTAAAATATTTTGAAAATTGGATGGCGTATAGAAAATGCTTACACAAATATTCAGTGAAAATTTCATGTATATTTATGGTAATTTTTGTTAAAGTTACACTAAAAACTAAAATCAGTTTTTTCAAAAACTGGTACCGAGTAGAAATTCCCGCTTTTCCTTAAATTTTTGTTTGTTTTTCCTTTTGCTTTTGAAAACTATTGGGAATTGTAATTTTGACCTAGCGATTGCACCAACTAAATTCATTTTCCTACCAGAAAAGTTACTATTGAAGAACATCGAAGCACTTTTACTACAAGAAACAGTGATGACGGACACAAAAAAAAAAATTAAATAAAAAACACACATCATTGTAAAATCAATATATTCATCGCTTCGGATCAGAATCTAAAATATTAAATTGGGCAATGGTGTTTTCAGTTTTCACATAGGAATAAGTCAACAGAAAAAGTCAACTGTCTTGTCGACAAAAAAATTAAATATTTATTTCGAATTTTAAGAGTGATGCGCTTACCAATATATTTAATATGTAAACGTAGTCATGAGAATGAGACCGGTTCACATATTCAACAAAACAACGAAATAAAAAACTGAGTAAATTTTAATTTAAAAAAATCTAAATTAATGACTACATACAGTTATATACATAATTGTAAAATATTATTTTGTTTAAAGACTATAGTAACCTGTCAGTTAATTTAACTTACTTCAACTGTTCAAGGTATTAAAAGTATATTATTGAACTACAAAACTAGATTGCGCAAGAACTTTTCATGAACGTTTAATCATGAATCGTCCCAAAGTCGTGATCTAGCTCTAGTCTACAAGTTACAGTTGTCAGCTGCCAATTAAAAAACTATTACAATTATTATATCAATTTTTTAGGTCATATTTAATATTGACTTTTTCACGGTATTTTACATTTTCATTTAACTGTTCAGGGTAGATAAAAGAATATTTTCGAACTACAAAACTAGATTGCGCTAGGTGGCATTAGAAAGGCACAAGAACTTTTCATGGACATCTAATCATGAATTGTCCATTTGTCCCCCAGCCGTGGTCTAGTCTACAAGTTACAGTTGTCAGCTGCGGGCTGTGTAATCTTACCATATAATATACCTAATATGATTGTAGAAGTGTAGTCCTGCAGATGGCAGACACAAATTCCAACAATGTCATGACTCATGACTATTTTAAGTTTTTACGATCGAATTGAACATTACAAAGAAAAATTTAAAAATGTAAAATAATTTGACATATGCCTATAATTTTTAATTGTAAAGCAATAGAAATAAATTTTAATCAGACTTATTTTGGGTTAGTAAGATATTATGAGTTTTCCGACTCTAACAGCAGAAATCGGGGTGTCTCGGAACGGCCTGTCAAAATGTCATAATATTAACCTACAACGTTTCAATAATATTGGGTTGAGAAAAGAAACAGGTTGAAGGTTAAACTCGACAACGCGTGCATTTATTCAACCGCGCTGTAACATCGGCGCGCGGCGCGAATCGAATACGATGTATAAAATATCCAACCTAAGCGGTTAGTTAAGAAAATTCGGCAACGTTGCGCCGCTCGATCGTTATGACGAGGGGGATAGACCGGTATACGTGGCGGCTGCAGCCGGCTGCCTTTCACCGCCCTCCAATAGCGGAGGTGAAGGGCAAGAATACGATGAACCGTGCACGCACGCGGCCGAAACGTCGTCGTTGTTAGCCCGCGTACGGTAGCGGAGGGAGTGGCGGCGGCGGCTGTGTTCTCTCGTAATACAATTTTACAATATTATTGCAGTGTACAACACATGCAAGCTATATTATAAAATTGTACATGATACTAAAATAATATAACGAGTAGAGACGACGGCGAGGAACGTAATGTGTTCACGTGTTTATCGTAATCGCAAAGGTCAAATTTACGATAACACCGACTGACATCATATTATTACCCGCATTATAATATAAGAATATTTTAATATTTATGATACAATATGAACGACCAAACAAATATTCATCACTTGTCGTCGCAGACAAAATACGTTACGGAAACAAGTCATTATTTCGATATTACTTACAGACGACGTCGTATTATTAACATGAATATAGTGATAATATTGTCATTGCGATATGAAAAACCGACGTTTCATCGATTGGTCGTTTCCGTTTATGCATTATTTTTAATACATTTTAAACGATAACGAATTGTTGAGATCAGCCATGAAACTTAGGCTCTGTGTTACCTTAGTGTTGTAACAACGCGAAACATATAACTTATCGCTGACATTAAAAAAATTTATTAATTAATGTCAAATTTTAAATTATACAAAAAGTAGAAGTTAAATTAACAAACTATGATCAATAACACAAAATGAATAAACAGTTTTTACTTCAATACCTAGATAATGAACAATAATAAAATATTTCTCCAAAAATCCCGAAGCAAATATTAATTATTTTAATATGTATATTTAAAATTTATAATCCAGATGTCAGCAGTTAAATAGGTACTAGACAGAACAAAATATAGTTGAACTATTTCAGAATTAATTTGAACGACATAAGATTATAAATTTGCCCAACTATAACTGGTTTGGTAGTAGATTTAAGAAGTAAATCTTTATGTTTGCATGTAACTATTTAAACATCTAAAAGCATGAAAAGACAATTAAGGTGTTGTAAATGACCCCGTCTGGTAATAAAGAATAAATAAATAAATATTATGCATATTATAATATTAATAATAATAAGTCAATTTTAGAACAGATACATTCAAGAATTAAGTAGTTCCAACATTTTGTAACCAGGATATTATACATTTATGCAACTAGTGCCTAGTACCCTACTCCACCTGGTAAGTTCAGTTCCAAACATACTAGGACCCTAATACATCATAATTTATATTATCATATTTGATTTTGATGTCTAACTTTTGGACAAAATATTATTTTTAATAATAAATCGCATAGATCTAATTCACCATATAATATAATTTATGCTGTATTTCGAATATTAAAAAAAAATATAGATATAATATAATATTAAAGTGATGTAAAGGACAAAGTAATATTGAATTATATTATTTATATTTATAATACAGTAGACTCAACCTATGCAGTAAATTTAGTATCATTTATACGTTTTTGTAAATAACATTACATTATTATTTAATATTTTATAGGTGTATTTAACTCATCATTGGTATCGCCATTATTGTTGAGTAAGGGCTGCCCTCATCTTTTGGTCTCTTTTATTAATATTTATTTTTTTAGGTAACAATTAGAATATTGAAACCAACATCAAATTAAGTATTCACATTTTAATATTTTACACAAGATTTTCTTATAATTTTTTTAAATTTAAATATTTTAAACAATAAAAATTAAAAACTACATTATCATAAGACTTTTTATAAAATACACTTCAATTATTATTGATTTTAAAATTTTGATTTTGATTTTTTCTGCTAGATTTTATTTTTTATAAACATATTCTTCTTCTATACATAGATTAAGTATATAAATTATGATATAATATTATTCATCTAGGCTGAGTGGTCTGAGTGGCCAGCAACCGGATACTGATGACATTGCATGTCGATATCTTATGAAGAATTATTTAGAATATTATTTTTGTCACAAAATTATCGAAATTTATTAATTGAAGGTATTTATATATCTTAGGACTCAAGTAATAAACAAATGGTTCTCACAAACATTTAGGACGAAATGGAAAGCTGGTTAAAACAAGTTTGGTAAATGTTAGTAAAACAAGTTATTAAACATATGGTCTTAAATCATGATATACAGATACAGAAACATGCATACTGATCCATGTTCAAATGCTATCTGGTTGTGTAGCTTATTGTTATTACTATCAAATTACTATCAACCATTAAATACAATAATTAATTTAATTAGTGCACATGTAACCAAAAAGATATCAACTTTTTCGCATGAGGCAGAAATCTCATTCTATCTTAAATGCTTAAAATGTAACAAAATATAACTGAACAATTACAAGGAATTTATAAAAGGTAAAAAAAATTATAATAAAAAATGAAAAACCTTAAAATAATTTCTTAATAATCTTTAAAATGGTAAAATATGCTGGAAGTATAATTTTTTTTTACTTCAAATAATTTAAAAACCTATGTACCAGTTACAAAAGAAATAAATCACATAAATATAGGTATAGATAACATAAACTTTATAAATTTATAATATTTACATTTACCATCTATTTATTGCATTCCATGTAATAATATGCTTAAACATGAAAATAATTATTGCATTATTTGGTAATTTATTTAAATCTAGTCAAACAGAATATCCTGGAAACTTTAAAGTATGCTGTAATGTGCAAAATAAATATGTTTTTACAAGTTATGCACTGAATAAGTTATCCAGATTAAGAATGCTGCATGAAGCCAAAAAAATAAATGTAAGAACCTAAAAAATCGCTCTCTACTTAAGCTAAAGTCTGCTTTACCTAAATTAAGACTGGTATTATTTTTGCAGTTACAATTAAAAAGCACGCAATTAAAATGCTGAAATGTACAAAAACAAATTTTTATTGGTAATTAGTAATTATATAACAAACTTTTCACTGTAGGCACCTAATTAAAAATGTATTTTTATTGCTATTTAATTATTATAATATAATTATTTATGAGTAAACGAAACTATTAAGTATTATACAACAATTTTAAATTTAAACTGATCTAAAATATTTGATTAAAATTTAACTATTATAATTAGGACTGCACAGTAATAACAATTAATTGATTATTCATATAATTAATCAGTTGTATCTGTAATTTTACAATAATTTAAAATACAGATTAGATGTTTTTACAATAAAATTGATTAATATTGATCAATCAATAAATAAAAATAATCATAAATCTATTAATCAATTAATATGAATACATTATTATGAATTCCACAAATGATCACACGTTATTCAGGTGGTTAAAACGTAAAAGTTAGAACTAAAAACTGTTATAATATTGTTCAATTGTATAACCTCAATGCATAATGAAATTAATGGAATATTTAGAAATGGATTATTGAATTAATCGATTAACAGGATATTCGATCAATCAATAAAACAGATTAGAACTTATAGTAATCGGTTGTCAAATAATAACCGTGCAGGCGTAATTACAATAAAAATATAAGATTTAAACGGCTTTACAGTATTTGATTACAATTTATGATCATATACGTCCCTATGTTTTTTTCTGTAAAAAAAGCAATATAAATTAAAAAATAGTATCAGTTGATTAAAGATTAAGCAATACAAATGTAGTAATTAGTACATTTTTATAAAATAGCCTAAAACGCGCAAATGTCGTCCAAAACAAATCTTTCTTCAAATTAATCTACATCTTTTAATTTGAATTTGTAGCTTATTTCTATAGGATACAGAAAACGCCATAAAAAAATGCAATTGCATGGGTACCAGGTCTTTACTTATAACTTGAGGATGGATTTATATGTAAATGCATATATTTATTAAATAAATATTAAATATTCACAATTTAAACCATTCTTATAAAAATGATGCCAATTTTATTTTACATATTTTATCATTTCATCATTCAAACGTTTTGAAGCCATGTCGCAGTGAACTTTGTAATTAATCAACGCAATACTTTATTCCATAAAATATTATATATATATATATATTTTTTATATTTGTATAATTATATTTAATGTATTATAAATGCATGGTACCCATATAAAAATTAAAATGTTTTTCCCCATATTCATGTATTTTTATAACATATAAATCCACTCCCTATTTATAAAACATTCAATTTATAGCCCTAATAATTAAAATATATTTTCAGAAAAAAATAAAATGTATAATAGATAATTTTAATTTTATATTAAACATTAAGGATGAAGATATTCGAAAAAATATATTTTTGAACTTGTGTTGTACGTAGAACAAATAACATATTATTCATAAACTTTTTAAGTTTAAATGAAACAGATTAGCGTCCTAAAATGCACTATCACTTATCACTCTTAATTTCAAATCTTAAGAATTGGTTACTTTTATAAAAGCATAGAAGGTAATTTTCTGTTAAATATTTTGGGTACTTCACTGAACTATTTCAACCAAAAGTTTTTAATAAAAGTTAATATTAAAATATTTGAAGTCTCATTCCAAGTTAATTAGCAGTCCTGAAACATATCTGAACATTGAGACGTTATACTCAAAACCGGTAAAACCTTATGGTATATTCATAGCAATATACAATTTAGAACTAGACCTTTGTTAGTTAAGAAAATAGAAGCTATAAAAATTACTTTTTATTCAAATTTTATTTGAGGACATAATTGAAGAAATCTCATATATTGATGAGAACAAAAGTAATATCTACTATCTACTACCAACTGAATAAATCGACTGAGATTACATTGAAATATTGATCAATATACATTATTATCTTATTATAAAATAAAAAAATTCAGAAAAATAATACTAATATAAACATAAGTAAGATAAAAAATTCGACTTAGTAAATTAAATATACATTTTAAAAACACATACATACTTTAAGACATGTATAGAAAAATATATTAAAAAAAGGGGGAATGTAAGTAATCGCTTGCCGCGTTATCGTTCAGCGAATTACTGTAATATATGTTTATATTTGAATTTAATGATAAATCATTGAACACGAAAAAGAAATCTGAGTGAAATTGGTCTGTCAGTCTATATTACAATGAATACCTATTTTATAATTTATTAATATTGCTTTAATTGTAATTTTTTTAAATTTTAGTAATACCGTAAAATCGATTATTTTTTGCTGAAAACAAAGCATTTATTATACAAATTATTGATATGAGCAGTAGCATTAATAAACTGTTTTGAAAATGTAATTTTTGTATAAAATCTAACAATGTAAGTAAAAGTTTCAAATCCCAACAAAATTTTTTTTAACTTAACCAAAACAACTAAAATTGATTTTCACTGAATAAATATCTAACATGAACTAAGCAATGTTGTTTATCTATTTTTAGGTTTCAGTATGGACCCCTAACCTACCTAAACATGTATTAAATTTACAAGCATTAGCTACAAAATGTTATATTTTAATTAATTTATAACTTTGAATGTTCACAAAGAAATTAACGTTCATGTATTAGCTTATAGACCAAGCAAAAATATTTTTATCAATATTTAAAAAAACTAAACTTCAAATTTTTTAAGGTATGGATTTTGTCAAAAACTGGTTTGGCCCTAATTTATACTGCTCGAAAGTACCAATCATAATCACTTTCCTGTCAGAAAATATATTTAAGTTAAAAATTAAAGCATTTTTCTAGTATAAATAGGGTAGACATCCTACTAAAAAAATTAATCATTGTAAGATCATAAATTATAAGACACTATAAAATATAGATAGACTAACCAATACAATCAATTATTGTCCGTTATTTTAGTTTGGATTTGTCTCATTAGTGACACATAGTGACAGAAGGAGGTAGGAAATAAGTACCATCTTGCCACCTGCCACAATAACTAGAGAGTGAAATCCAAATAATGAACAATAAATTATTGTATTGATTAAATTATCAAATTAATTATTAAATTAATCCATAGATATATGGATTGAGTTATTTAATCTTTAATTTAATTATTTAAAATATAATAATAAAATAATAAATTATTTTATTTATTTATTGAACACTCTTAAATGTAGAAAACAAATTTATAGTTCCTATTTAATATTACACAATAGCATAGAACAAAATCGTATATAGACATCATTATAGGCTTTAACCAATATTAAGGGACAGTGTATTGAATTCTCAATTATTGACGATAAATGGATAAAAATGCCTGAATGTCTTAAATCGAGTGTACATAAATAGATTCACCAACACTTGAACCATCGCTAAGACTTAGTGTACAAACACGTGTTTAAGAATTCTAGGTTAGGATAACCAGTTTTAAATTATTGCCAATGTTTAAGACGCACAAATAATAGCTTTGACATGTGACATGTATAAATACCTAATAACAATATATTAAACAGATAGGATACAGACATATTCACAAATAAAATTAATTCCACACGCAGAATACGAATATTCATGACATCCATCAGTTTCATCAATGGTTGTGCGAGAAAAATAATATTAATAATTTCGGAAATATAATCAAAACCGATCAGTAGACGTTAAAATAATTGAATAATATCATACTAAAAAGTCACGAGGTATAAAAAAAACAAAATGGCCGCCACGTGGCACGCCGCACAACCTGAGCACATGGGACGAGAATACCAAATAAAATGTGTTTCTTTATTTAGTAATCGTTAAATGACAAATACGTACCTCATCCTTGCCATAATGCAAAACGGCGAACAGTAACGTCGGCGAATTGGATTATATTTTACAAACTTAAAGAAACGAAAGACGCAAGACAAACAAGTGAGCAACCGCCGACGTGTGATCTCCAAATGACGCCCCACTTGTAGTCACCGGCCGCCGTCACCAGACCGCAGTCGCGAGCGTCATAGTCGGCGGCAGGGAGCGCGGACTACGTCGTTACACGTCGGTTACCGCCGCCAGCCGTGACGTCATCCAGTCGACCTACGCTACGAAAATGTCGATAACTATCTCCGTACGCCATGCGGCTGCGGCGGTGACCTCGATAGTCGTTGGCTACACAACTGCCGCCGGCGCGGCGCCGCGTAATTACAACAGTGCCGGCACACGGCAGAGCGTATGCCAATATTAAAATATTATTACTGCAACGCGTTTGACATACAATAAGGTCGGCGGCACGATTGCGCTTGCGCTAACTACACAATATTTTATTAATATTACATTTTATCGTTCGATGGTTTGAACGGCCACGACAACTACGAAGGAACCGGTTTCGTAGGTTTTCGCCGTAGCCGCGTTTTTGAGGCAAACTGCCAAATGCTTAATATTATTAGTAGTATCGTTATAGTTTTACGATTAGAATTCGATACCTATATGATGCATTATATTATAAACCAATAAAAAACATGAGGAGAGTTTTATTCAAAGGTGATACGAAAGGCTTAAAAAAAAGGTTTTAATTTTTCAACTACACGACGTTTTATTAACGGTTGACTGGAGAATCTACGCAGCTTGTAAGGCGAACCACGCGTTATACGGATAAAATTTCTAATAGTGCCTTTTAATTGCACGCCGACATTTATATGCAATAATTTATTATGTGACTTTGTTGTTCACTACAGAATCAGATTAAAATATGGTTGCGTAACGACCTAGATATAGCGCTTCCAGCGAAACCTATGCTTGTAATCATGAACTATATATTCATGGCTACTATATATATATATATACCTATTATACACCACAATTTCCGCTGAAAGCGCTAGCAGTGAGATGGTTTTGTCTTACGTGATAAAAATATTTTTCGCCCTTTTAAAGCAGACTAAAATCATAACACGTTTTAATTGTCAAAGATTCTAAAATATAATATATCGAGAGTGGCTTCATAGCACGTTATTCTAGTACACCCTTCAATTTAAGAAAAACGGATAATTATTAATAGGATCATAGACAGTCACTCAATCATTGTATAAATAGCCGTGGAACTTAATTTATACGTCACCATAATATTATGCCACATGGATCATTGCAAAATAAATCTCGTCGACCGTCAAAAAATATAAAAATGTAGTAATAAACTAATAACTATGAAACCATTTATTGCAGCACGAATTACAACAAAATACTGGTAAAGAATAAAGTGATGACTATTACTTTGACTAACTTAAAAGTATTTTATTGAATATTATTTTTGTATAGATTATAAAATTCAGAAATCAAAATATCAAAAAATCAATCATTTAAAATATAAAAATTATAATAATTTACAAAATTATTCAACATCGGATGATTTTTTGACAACTACACACACCTTATAGTTTTAAGATTACTTATTTAGTATTTATTTAATATTATACGACTTTTTATATTTGAACCAAACATCTGAAGTGTAAAATAAACTAATTTATAAATAATAGTAATATAATCGAAAAGGTAGTAATAAATACGAAATAAAATAAAATTATCATTAATACGAAATATCAATTCTTATGTGAAATGTTATGAAATCGGAATTTTTTCAATACCTAACCACATTTTTCCTTATTTTATAACTTGGTATTTTTTAAAAGCTGATCTAGATTACAATACCCGTGTAAAAAAATATTAACTTAATGAGTTATTAATATAGTGCTGTTTATATTTGTATTTATAAGTGAAGAGTGTAAGTGGATATGCTGTACAGTAGGTTACAAGTGGATCACTGTAATAGATGGTATAAAATGATATAAAATCATTGTACAAAAAAAACACGATTCTGAGCGAAGACGGTCTGCCAGCCTATACAATTACTTAGTAATTTAGTGTATTTGATGATGTTATTGTGTTTAAAGTAATTTATTTTACAATTAAGAGGACGCCACACCCGTATGTGTTGTCTCCGCCTTACAAACGCGTAACATGCCAAATTTATGATCAGCAGTTCACGTTGTTTGCCGTTGGCTTAAAAATTAGAGTAAATCGACCTATTATGAAACTTGATGGTAAAAACTTAATTTGTGTTTTGTTGGGAGTTTTTTTACGATACTTCAGTTTTTAAGCGAGGTATAATAAATGTAAATTAAAAATGCTCATAACTCACTTAAAAACTGAATTATTGTAAAAAAACTTCCAACAAAACACAGATAAAATTCTTAACATCAAGTTTCATAATAGGTCGATTCACTCTAATTTTTAAGCCAACGGCATAAAACTTAAACTGCTTCCTTGAGACGGAGACAACACATGCGGGACATGGCGCCCCCTTAAGCATTAGTACTACAGTAGGTTAAATACATTTTTGAAAAAAAATTACATTTGAAAAGTCATTGTGTGTATAAAATTGAATAATATATGTTATGTTATGGTGTATAGTGAATGCTAATATGAACATTCAGTGAAAATTAAATGTATATAAGGACATTTTTTTAAGAGTTGCACCAAAAATCAAAATCGATTTTGTCAGAGGATAGTATTATAATAGATGATAAAAATTAAAAAAAACTTATTCTTTAGGGATGTATTTTTTTTAAATGTATTATAATTAATTTACAATCTTGGTACACCAATACTGACTAGAAATAATATTTATTTTTTTTATTTTTTTGACTTATACAATCTATACAATATTCAGTATAATAAGCAAGCATAATAGATGGTTAGAAAGAAAACAAAATACAGCAGAGGGGCTTGAGTGGAGAAGCCTCCCACGGGCGAGAAATAATATAAATTTAAGAAAATGCAGTTCAAATTCACTATAAAATATATATTTTTTTAATATCGAATTAGTTTTCTTATATAATATTAACCCACATTATATAATATATTTGATTTATACCGTCTGTATAAAATAATTTTATACCAAGTATATAATATCTAGTATAATAAAATTGTATACAGATGTTTAATACCCACTCACATCTCTAGTTATAAGTATTATCTTTACCACAATATTAAAATTTTTTAAGGCTGATATACGTATTTTTAAATTTCAACATTTTAAAATACATGCACCAATGCACTAAACACAGTACATAGTAATTATAGTATTTACTATTTATCTATAATAAATAAAAATTAAAAAAAAAAGATATAGTATTAAGATAAAAATTTATATAAACTAGAAAAATGTATTTCTTCCTCCTCCGTGATATACTTACAAGTCTCGTATCGAAATTACTTCAAAAGGGAACTGTTCAAACGATAATCAGTTCTCTAGAAAAATTAAAGTTAATTTCCTGTACATATTGAGTGTAGAATTCGCGGAAGGATGTTATCGGAAATATTGTCGAACGGATAAGATTGCATTAGGTAGTAAAATTATTTTTTTACCGACAATTTTCCAAATGTGTTTTAAATATTTTTATAAATACTCATTCACCACTAACTTTGCTATATAAAAAATGCAAAATATAATCTTCATTTTTTTATACACTTAATGTACAAATCATGCAAAATACAATTTATAGCTTCCTGTCTACCTAGTATAAAAAATATATTTATAGATCACTCACATTATTCTGCAACCTTTCTAGCGAAATATAAAAACTAGAAGCCCTCAGCCGTAGATTGAAGATTGTATAGGTTTTTTAAAAATATATACTGCATCACTAATTTTATTTTAAAATCAAATAATTCTACAAAAATGTGTTTTTCTTATCTACACAGAGACGAAGATCAAATCCAGTTACAGCTATACAACCAATGATATACGCCTATAAAAATGAAATCATTACTACATTTTAAATGCCAGCATACATGTACATAAATTAACCTCTTGATTATATATATTATAACATGGTCATGAAGATATCAAACAATTATTGTTGATAAAATACGAAATGATAATGTGCTGGGATTAACAATAATTAAACATTTTATTTATAATAACTAATAAACTATAAATATAAGTACCTATTATTATGCCATATTTTTAGCACTATATTATTTGTTTATAATTTATATACATACAAATTCGAAACCTAATCTAATTTCACACCAGTACTTACGTAATCTTCTTCACAATATATAACATTTTAAAAGTTCAAATATGTATTTACAATTATCTAAATGTTTGTAGTTCAAACGGCCAAACGTCAGCAAATAAAGATCAATTTAAAAATAATTCTGATAACAGTTTTGCTGAACAATCAACACGCCCACGTTGTCGAACGTACGCGTGAAAACACAACTGATGGTGAAATAGAACTTACTGTGTCTTTCTTACTGCATACAAATGTCAACACAAAATTTTCGTTCAGTAAAATGTAGACCCAATCTTGTGTAGTTAACTTTAATTTTAAAGTGAAATGATCTATTATTAAACTTCTAGGAAAGAACATTTTTTCAGTGATACAACGATTTTGTACGATATTTTAATTATTAAACAGGTTTGAGTAACCATGTAAAATACTTCTATTTAAAAATGGTCATACCTCATAAGTCATAAGTTAAAACTAGTTAAAAAAGTTTAACTAAAGTTTAACTAGTCTACGATGTTCAGATAATGTTCTTACAATCTTACCTTTAAGTAGATAACAGCTATACCTATAGGCTATAGGTAGCTCTAATATTAAAGATAACAACATAAACACAACACCGGTTCTGCTGAACACAAACTTGCTATTTATTATGTTGACAAGTACATTTGTGAGACGGAGAGAATCAAGCACGGATTGAGCCTTATATTCTATAGTATTCTTGGCTTAAAATTACGTTGAGTGGTAATTTTTACTTTTTATATAACCTACAAGAATTATTTTATTTTTTTAACTAACAGTCGTTTAGGAGGCCATCATCCCCCACCATGGGTATGGTGAGGACACATGAATAGGTAAAAAAAAAATTGAATTATTAGAAAAATTAAATAATTTACATAAATTTGTTTATGTGACCGCATCGTAGGTACTGAGAATTCAAATCCTTACTGATAATAACAATTAACAGCGTACATTAAATTATATTAATTAAATGTTATTGTTGTTATAGATATAGAAGATTGAATGTTTAATCTTTAATGTATGGTAGTTCATTTTGATTTATTTTTACGGATACGTAATTAGTATTTTACCTATATTGTTTTTATAATATATCAGCTGTAAATACATAAATGATAACAATAAAGCTTTAACTATACTTAGTGGTAATGATATATTCCAGGTTGAAACACACCACGTAATAATTGATACATTTAGCTCAGAACTGGACAAAATAATTAACACAAACGGATAAAGTGAAGTATAGTTGAACATTTTATATTCTCAACTAGACTACATGTTGAGGAAAGTGTTCTTGGATTCATTAGGATATATTATAAAAATGATGATTCAATAAAATATGAAGAAGTACTTTTCAAGCAATATTGAGATCTAACTCCAAATATTTTCCCTAACATTCATGTTGCTTTTATCATTTCTGTTGCTAACTTTACTATAGAAAGAACATTTTCGAAGTCGATCAAAATTTAAAAAAAAAAAATACATTTTCACAAACACAAGATGAACAGTCATCATTAATGATTTTGTCTACAGTAAATGATGTTCTACAACATTAAGCTTTGATAAATCCTAAGAAGCTTTTGCTACGCAAAAAGCAAGAAAAAAGACTTAATTATTTTTCTATATTTAGTATGTATTATAATAAAATATAATGTTCTTATTTAACTTAAATGAAGAGGATTAATTTTTTTAAATATATTTATATAATTTTATGTTTTTTATTTATGGAGGTAAACAACTATGTATTGGCTTCTAAGCCCCTGAAGGTCTAAATCCGGGCCTGGAAAGTATACATCATGCGGGTGTGAGTGTATGGCCACTAATTAAGAGACTATATTACCGAGATCTTACTTCGGTTTTACAAATATACATAATAATAATAATTAGTCGGAAAAAATACATTAAAGCCATACAATTGCACTATTTTATATTTTAAAAATATTTCGTTGATTAAAATTAAAATTTATTCATTTTCGTGATTTTTACGAATTTTTGTCAAAATACTAAGTACAAACGCTCATAAAAAATTACTGTGGATTTACGCTAATTTTTTTTAATTTCCACTAACAACAATAAGTTGCTTTTGAAAACTATTGGGAATTTTAAATTCTGACCTCCCGAATGCACAAACTACATTCACTTGCCTACCAGAAAAGTTGCTGTTGACGAAAATCGAAGCACTTTTACTGCAAGAAACTGTGATAACAGACATAAAAAAAAAAAATAAATATACATCGTTGTAAAATCAATAGTTATCGTTCCGCTCGGAATCAAAAATGTATGGTAATGTTTGACGATAATGCCAGAGGCTGGAGATTAAAAAAAAATAAAATTAAAAAAACGACAACGCACATTAAGGCATTAATAGCAATTAACGCTTTTCTTATAGCACTTAGTGATACGCCTATACAAACCCTGAAATCCAGTCATATTTTGTATAAAATTGATTTTAATACCAATCGACGGTATAGGTTGTGGCGTTTTCATAGGCGATTTTGGTCGAGTAACAATTTCCTATTCAATTTCATAAGACGCATGTATTGGATATAAATGAATAATACAACTACGCCTTCCTTGTACCTATTAGATTTTAATAATTAGAATATTATGTTAATAGTGAATTACAGCGGACGTTGACGTGTCACCACTATCACATAAATTACACAACAATGAACAAATCGCTTTCGAAACATACTCTGAATTCTATCACAAAATAGAAACAAACTTTAAAATAATGACTGTTTTTACTTTTTACTAAATTAGACATGTATTTTCTTGTTATGGTCAGAGTTGGGCAAAATACCATCTCTAACCTACTTATGAATCGGTATCGCAATACTAGATACTGGATACTTATCTTTGGAGTATCATGATACTAGATACTCAATACTTACATTTTAAGTATTTAGATACTCGATATACGATGGTAGATAAATTTTAATAAAATTAATAACGGGTTGTTTTAAACTTATATCTAATCACATTGACAATAACAATAAATTACAATAATTGACATCTACAGTAATAGCAATATAATTGTATCAAGAAATAAACTTAGTAATTAGCGATATAGGCTGATGAATCGCGAAAAAAAGCACACGCTAATAAAGCTTACAGGAAAAAAGTCCACGGAAAAAATTTAAACATAAATATGCGAACACGGGCATACATAGTACATTGTGTTATAAGTTTTTTTTTTTTATAAGCCTTCATAAAAATTTTTAGCTCAACAAGTGTTTTAAGTTATAATTTATATAGGTATTTATAAATTGTTTTATATTGAGTCATTAGACAGTTAACGACATAAATATAATATAGAAACTACAGTAAAAAAACATCATACATTTATACAAAAATTACACAAAAACAAAACAGGTGGTAGTGCCTATAATATTAGATGGTTTTTTGAGTCGAATACAAGGGATGAATGGATACACGCCAATGGAAATACTATTTTTTTTCTTATTTATCTTAGTAATATCGGCTACTAGGCCAATAGTTATTATTATTATTTATGATTATTATCTGTAATCTTTATTATGTACTATTAAGTATATTTGCATTATGCTTTTCCGAATTATAATCAACGAATTATTTTTAAATTAAAATAGTACAATTGTATGGCACTCGCATGGACTTTTATTTCCGTGGGTTTTTTATTCTCCTATAGTATAGGACCTATACCAAGGTGATTCCGCTCAGAATCGTTGCTTTTATAAAGAACCATAATTCAATAACTATTAGTTACATTTTTAATTTAATTTTTATTTGATATTCATACCTTAAAAGTTAAGATTTTAAGAAACATATTTTTATCAGAATTTCGGGATTAAATTATTTTGTATTATGTTTAATTACACAACATACGATACTATTATCTTATAAATAAATATTTATTTTAAAATCTAAACAGAAATGTTATACAAATATAAGATCAACTAGTGAGTATTATTATGTTTTGTGTGATAGTACCTATTAGATTTAATTGAAGAAATATTTGTTTTTTATTTATGCTTGTTTATATTATACTACTTATATATATTACTATATTATATGTACTTTGAACCTTACAACCAATGAACCAACACGTCAATAATAGTGAATGCATCCTGTATTCTAAACAATTATCATGAACAACAGTACCTACATAATTTTAAGCAACTTATGACAAGCAATATAACTATAATATGTTATGAAAAACCACAATAATAATTCATCGTAACTCAGGACTCAAATTAGGTTTATCCCAGCGCTATTCAATTAAAAAAGTTGGGACAAACGATGTAAAAACAAATTTCTACACATTTTATCATGCATTTATTTGTCAACTTTTATTTTATGAAATACAGTCAAAATGTTATGAAATATGTCAAGAAAAATATTTAAATTCGTTTTTACGTGCCACTGAAATTTGGACGGCGTGCCATAGGTTTGCCACCCCTGGTATAGGTAAAAGAATTTTTTTAAATCGGGAAAGTATAGTTTCAGAGATTACCTCCTACAAACAACACAATTGTACCACATAATAATATTAGTATAGATTTAAAACAAACACAAAATAATAAACTGACGTTAAAAACCGTCACACACACCACTGCCGAACTCTTTAACAGTGGGACTCTTCAAAATCTGTGACGGAACGGCGGCGTTTTATTACAACGATCAAATTGTAATCGAAGTATTGGTATAGACTAGATATCTAAAAAGCTAAAACCTAATCGTTACTATACTACCCATGTTTTATAAAATAGTTATAAATGAATGTCCTGCATAGGTACGAGCAAGGGCGCATTAAAGGAGGAAACAGCATATGACCCGGCGAAATGTTATTGGTGGCGGTAAAATTTTTTAATATTTTTATTTAAATACAACAAGCTTCTTCAGTCATAAAGGAACCATTAAATTGCATGATACAGGTAAGTAATGGAAAATACAGATTGGAGGCACAACTAATAATACAAATAATTATAGTTATAACAATATAGCTTGTTTGACTTGAATCGTATGCTATAGGTGTACATCAAAGTGCATATAATGTTATAAATACATATACAGAAGATTTGAATACATTATTTGTTGAAGAAGTTATTCAATTTAAATAAAATACTAAATCATTCCATAATAGTGATTTGTCTTGGACTGTTAAAAAAATTATCTAATGCTCCATTAAAAGTTACTTATCCTAATGGCCTTATAATTTCAAAAATATTTGCTTGCACGCCTTTCACATGCATAGTTGTCGACGATTTAAAAATGTATTTAAAATCCACCTAATCTCAAAATAAAACGGTTTCCCCTTCGTCTTTGTCAACGGAAAATTAAATGCTTATTGGAGAGTTTTATTAGACAAATATTATACAAATTTTGTGAGTAAAAAATAAGAAAAAATATATTTTAATATTGCTAACTTTTTTATTATTCTGCCATTAAATTTTTTTTAATATCATATTTTATTGTTAATAAAGATAAATTTAGTATTACAAATCAATGCTCAATACATAATAGACAAATAACTACAAATATAGGGATTACATACTAGATAATTGATTACAAACATTTTACATAAATATTACGATTTACCTCGGATTTACCGGAGTCTGAACTACTAAAAAAAGGATTATAGTACCAAATAGGTAGATAATTATCAATTAGTATAACAACAAATTTATTTCTAAGTATTCATAATATTGAATGAAATGAAAATGAAAAACTGTGATGCGGAGTGCAGAGGGGACTTTTTTTTATGTTTTCCGTGCTTTCATATAAATTTATAAATAATACATTGGGGGCGAAAAATATTTTTGCTTTTTCCATGTATTTTATTAACCTTTGATGCACCCCTGGGTACGAGTGTACAATCGATATAACATAAGAAATCGGAAATAAATATATAAATCATACGTACATTTTTGTACAACAGTAAATACTACAGTAATAGTACAGTAATTGCGAGTAATAACTATATAAAAAATAAAACCACTTTAATGTTTTTTGTAAATACTTTGAATGCAAAAATATAAAATTCTGAGTGGAGTTACAATGATGAGTTCTATCGTTATTTTTAACACCTTCACGAACAGTGAAGTTTTTTTTCTATTACTGTCAATAAATAATTTTTCATTTGGTTAAAAAACTTTAAAATGTAATACTTGGTTCGGTATAAGTTGTTAAGAGGATGCTACCCATGCGTTTGTTGTCTCCGTCTTAACAACTTACGACAAAACAAATTTTCGTTTAGTAGTTTGAATAGTATGCCGTTAGAGTAAATTTAAGAATTATCAAACTTTTAGGTAATAACATTATCTATGCTTAAGCGTCGGCGGATTTTCGATATTGGATATTCACAAGTAAATTAATGAATTCGCGTCAATCGATTTTTCATATGTTGTAGTAATTCAAAGACGAATAACTGTAGTACAGTTAAGGTATACCGTATACTTACGTAAATATTAACAAATAACATTAATTCAATGTTCGTCAAAACGTCAATAAGTATTATTTTTATTATCATTAAATAATATTTATCAGTCTAACGTTCATGAGAAGCGTTCGCGTTTTAGTGAAAACCACGAATTAAGATTTGAGGTATATTTAATTAATAATTATATCTATATAAGTATATATATTAGTATTCTTAATTTATGTAGGTATGAAATGTATAGTAAATAATCATTTCAGCGTAATATATATGTAATAAAATTAACATAAATATACGTTTACTTGAGAATGTAAGTAAAATATTTTTTTAAGAAGAGGCAATGCTCATTTTGTCATACACTTGTAGGTACATGTTTGTTATCTTAACGTGTAACAAAAATTTATTTTGAAATTTTAATATATATTTTAATTAAATAGGTTATATAGATTCTTAGTTACATAATTAAACAGTAAACCAAGTGATTTTTATGTTTGACAATAGGTTAATAATTTCGTAGAATATTAATTATAAAAAATAATAATAATAAATGGATTATATCGAAAGTACAATTTATAACATAATACTTCACAAACACGAACAACTGACGCCTCGTTAATGACGTATTCGAACACCGCTGTTCACATGTTTTTTTTATAAATATTTTCTATTTCTGGCAATTTTTTTTTTAAATTGATTTGTGTGAGTGCTAAATTACAGCAAGTGAAGTCCACAATAAAAATAACAAAACGAGCGGTTGGTTTGACATAAACGTACGAAACGCATAATATCCATCACAATATGCCCGTCGAATTTACCGGAAATCGAAATAATTAATTATTTTTAAATCATAATATTACAATATTATACTTAAACGATGTATCGATGAAAAGTACGATTTACGGAGAAAAGAGGATTCACCAGTTTATTTCAAGTAAAAAATGAATTGAAATTTCGTTGTCCAAATAATCTGGCGATCTTACTAAAGGTATATTATTTTTAAGAATACGATAGCATAGATAATAACAATGTTTATAAGTAAATAATAATTGATAGGTACAGAACTACAGAAGTATTAACTATTAAACAAAGTATTTATATTTTCCGATTATTTCACCGATTTTGATGTACGGCGATCAATGAGATAATGAGTATGAACTATGAATAATGATCGACGGCGAATTTCATCGACCACAAACAATCGAAAATTATATTATTACTCTAACCAGTCTAACGTAAAATAAGCCCGCGAAATAGTCTCTACTCGCGCGTCATAATATGCTTCGAGGCACTGATAAGGTACAAAGAGTCTACCGTCATGATTGTGAGTGGATGATATCGATTATGGAGTATTGCCGACAGCCTACTTCCATAGATAATATTAAAATAGTATATGTTAGTAATATAATTGACAGAAAGACAGTCCGCAACAACCGTATTTTGTATATATGTTATACAAGATATCATGATGTTAAATCGTTAACATTCAAACGTTTCCGTCTTTGCTAATCACTACTCGATCGCGGCGGCGGCGAGAAAAAACGAGATCGCCGTCGCCGGTAGATAGAATCGACAATCAAACAAAAAAATGAAAACAAATTATTGTATCTTACCTTGATAACACGCGTATGTTGTACGCGCGTAGCGGTTCTACAAAAAGCTTCGCCGAACTTAGTTCAGCCATAAAAAATCATGATTTGTAAAAAAACCGTTGAAAAAACAATATTCAAAAAAGAAATCGGTGTCTCAAAATAATTCAAATTGTAACGATATCGTCTCGGCGGCGCTGGAGCGTAATTGAGTGTCGTCAAAACAAAGGTATAAATTCGAAAAATAATATAATCGTGCACACGGCAGTTCGCCGGTCAAAAAGCACAACGCGAACGGTCGGACTAACACAAAACGTATCGGTTCCGCGCGCTTCGCTGTAACACTGTGCACGTAAATGTCGTAAATACTAATCCGGCGGGAAGTCCAACATTACAGCACGGCCCGGATAGTGGATAATAATGATCTGAGTTTCTGTACTCTAAGGGATTTCGTCCTAGTCCAGACGTCCGCCGCCGCCGACGCCGAATCCCCACCCCAAAACATACACGCTCTGGCGCCTCACACGGGCGCTCTCTCTCGCACCACTACGAACGTGGAATGACGCAGTACGGACTGCGGACCAGTATTCTTGCCGCGTGGTAAACACAGGTTGCCGCCGATACGGCGCGGCTGGCTGCAGCTGCTCGGAATAATAATAATAATACACGAGAATCCATACCTGTGGGCTGTGGTATCGTTCGGCAGCAGCTGCGCTGTACCTAAATAAACAGTTGTTGTCGCTAAGGATCTGTTTGAATATTATTGTTCAACGGTTTGGCCGTCGCGTCGCACAATCGCGGTCGATAGTTAGCCTCTCTTACGGCCATACGGTAACCACGCCGGCCGTGTACAATATATTATTATATTATGTACGTTTACCGCCGCCATTGAATAGTATGATATGATAAAATAGTAAACGTTCCCGTCGGCCGTATTCGTACGAAATAGTACTATAACGTTATTGACGTCATCCAATCTCGCTTTAATACACCAAGACACACAGAATTATTATAATAATAATATAATTATGGTATAACATTTCGTAATATTATGTAATGTGTACAATACCGACGTTGAGTTCTACATTTTCGTTTTAATTTGAATCGAACGTTAAACGCAAGGTTCGTTATCGTTTATCGTGATGGTACATAATATGTGTCACGTGTAAGCGTTGCGTTATTATCGACCTCGAAACTTGTACAAATCTTAATACAATATTAATATTATATGCATTTAAAACGAACTATATTCTTGTGTTCGATAAAATTGTTACTACTTACATTTTGTTGAGAGATAACTCATTTTCATTCCGTTAGTGGTTCTACGAATTATGACCTTTCGGAACCAATCGAAAAGCAGTATTATAAAGTAACTCAACTTATTGATCTGTGTAAAATATTAGTTATGACTATAAGTTGATGACTAGAACTTGAAAATACCTCTAAATATACATTATTAACTATACATTTTTACTTCACTAAATAGTATCAAAAATTCAAAAGTATTCTCATTAGTAATATTATTAATTTATGCTGTATAAAATGATTTTATTAATTTTATGTAAATCGATATTTATATGTTCAGACTTCGGGTTTTTTTAAGGTTATAAAAAAAAAAACGAAAATGTAATCAATTTTCTATTTATTTTTGTATGGTTAATTTAATAAATACTAATTACTACCAAAATTAGTAGATGTATTAATGTGCAACATTTTGAGATTAAAATTAATAAAAGCAAATCGGCGGTTCATAATTTCAACTATAAATGTCCGGCAGACGAGGAAAACACATCCCTCACTAATTTCTTTGAGTATTCCTTTAGGTATGCACTACATATTTTTTTTACTAATTGAAAGAATAATTAAAAAAATTAATATAATATGTAGAATATGCAAAAAAAATGTACTTCTGGTATTATGAAACAGATTTTTATATCGCTATGCTATGTTTCAAATTAATAATAAGAAACATGCTAAATCCTATAAGCTCCTATCGAGTTCACTCGAGAACTAAATAATAAGTTAATAATTTGATTCTAGAGTTAAATTGCTTACAGTCTTACACCATAGTTCATAGAGAAAGTATGTTTAGGTATTACCTTGGTAAGCAGTGTTAGGAAGGAGGTAATGACTTAAGATATATAGAAAATATTTAGGAATTAGGACATTGATAGAAGAAAAAACTTAACACGCTTATAATTTATAAAGTTTTACACTTTGTATATTGTTGTAATAATTATGAAATAAATAATGATAAGAAATAATAATTTAATTTAATACTAAAGTGAGAAAAAAAACATATTACATTTTGTAATTATGGAGATATAACTTGTGTGTTGTGAATTAATGACAAATGTAAACAAAAAGAATGTCTCAGTCGAACATAACAATTTACATATTTTCAAAATAATATTGTTATAATACTATGTTTTTAATTATATATATAATATATTTGTAATTAGGCAATTTGCTTATCTTAAAATTAATAATTATAAATAGGTTAAACATAATTAGACTAAACTAATTATAAAATCCAATTTTGAACACAGCATAGAATTTTGGCATTCTTCAAATGCAATCAAATAACTGCTGCAACAATAAGATAAACATTTATTTTAAATTAAATTAAATTAAATTAAATTATATGAAATTCAGAAATCGTTATATTATAAAAAACGGAAAGAATTGTTCTAATATGCTATATTATTTTAACAACATAATAATACTTAAATGAATATTAAATAATAACAACTTAAATAAAAAAAATAAAAAAAATAAATAAATAAATAAATAAATAAATAAATAAACTTAAATTAACTTTGTTAACAACTAAAATATAAATGTCTCTTAATTACAACGAATATTATGTAATTATTATGAATCTTCATAAATTAAATGTACACGTTAACGTACAAAATATAATAGTTTATTACATATTTTATTATTTTAATTAAAATATGTTGAGGAACAAATCGTATGATGTGCACAATACATACGTGTATGTATATTATGCAATAATTAACTAACTAATTAGTTATTACCAGAGCAATAATAAAGAGAAATGTTTTCTTGAAAGAGTACATTATATAAATCCAAAGGTGGGCATTAACTAGTTAAAAAGTTAATTTTTTTAAAACGTTTAAACTTAACCAGTTTAATTGGCAGTCGAAATAAATTAGCTCTGCACAGTTGATTTAAAAAAAATGATCTATCAAGTATAAACAATTTTTGAAATTGTTCGTTTATACGTAAATATTAATATAAAAATAATCCAATAATATAATAACACATACATTTCTGTTATTTTTCTTAATAAAATAATTTTGCACATGAATAGATTTTAGTAGACCATATAGATATTAGACATATACAATATCATTTTACTAATATGTTTCCAGAACAAATAATAATTATTGATAAGAAAAATACGGCCAACAACCAGATTCTGGAAATTGGAAAAAAAATGCTAAAAATAACTAGAAAATTAAATTATCGTATAAGTACAGTAGTCGAAATGACTCAAGATAAGTGGAGGGATGCCTTACAATTCAGGTTTAGGCCTATACGAAAAATAAAAAGTTTTCTTATACATAGGTATAAATATAAAAATCATAATAATTATTTCATTTTAAAACAAAAGTCTTCGGAGGAATGCGTTATTCTAGACAAAATAAGTAGAGGGATGAAAAATGTAAATACAAAAAAGTAGAGGGATGTCATCCCTCCGTATCCCCCCTCCCCCCCACTTCGACCACTGTATAAGTATAACTGTATATACACGTCAAATATTATGATATGCTGTTAATACTTGTAAGTTGTAGACAATATTATTATAAACTATAGTGTACTTGCAATTGTCTTGAATTGACTAAGAATTTGTTTCATTAAAACTACAAATTATATAAAATGATATGTATAAAGAATTTTAACTAAAAAGATAAATTTCTTTTTTTTTTTTAATTTCAATAAGATATATACAATCTGTACCCGTTAGACACAATAAGAATATGTGATATAATATTTTGTACATGAAATCGTGAGGGAAGAAGCCAACCAGTGAAGGCACTACCTAATTGTATTTATATATATATTTTTTTATTTTTTTTATTTAATTATTTGGATTATTCATTTAGTAATTCACGACACCAATTTCTTTTTAGTCGACGTGTTGGGTTGCCTGGAATTATGCGAGAAGCTAAATTGGATATAAGGGGATTAGGATGATGTGGAAGTCTGTTGTGAAATCTTTTGTAGTATATTATGGCTTCAGCATGAACAGTTTTTATGTTTAGATCTGTGTGCAGAGAGTAGTTGGAGACATATGGTGGGGCTTTAGTGATTAATCTTAAAATTTTATTTTGAACGGTTTGGATTTTATTTACATTAGTTACTTTTGCATTGCCCCATAATTGTAGGCCATAAGTCCACATGGGCTTGATTAATGATTTATATATGAGAAGTTTGGTGTTTAAATTAGTGTGCTTGTTAGATATTAGTGGTTTAACTGAGCGTAGTCGTTCGTTTAGGCCGAGTTTTTTAGCTTTGATGTGAGGTCCTCAGGTCAGGCGACGGTCAAGGATTAGACCTAAGTACTTAACCGATTGGGATGAAGGGATTGGTATGTTATTAAGAAAGATTTCTGGGCAGGGAGGGAGACGAAGAATGAATGTAGAATGAATGGATTTTGATTGGTTTACTTTAACTCGCCATTTATCATACCAGACAGACATTAGGTCAAGGTGGTTTTGAAGGTTTAAAGAAGCAATGTGAGGGTCTTTGTGTACTGATATAATTGCCTTATCATCCGCAAATTCAGCTACAGATGTTGTTGGAGAAGTAGGTTGGTCTGCTGCATATACATTGTATAGTATAGGTGAAAGAATGCCACCTTGAGGGACTCCTGCGCTCATTTTTTCAATATTTGAAAAGGAAGAGCCAAACTTGACTTGGAAGTGACGATCCGTAAGGTAAGATTTAATGAGTAAGAAATATGTTGTGGGAAGAAAAGCTTTTATCTTAAATAGTAGTCCTTCATGCCAAACCCTGTCAAAGGCTTGTGAGACGTCAAGGAACACGCACGAGCAGTATTTTTTCTTTTCAAGAGAGAACGAAATGGCGTCGACTAGTCTATGCAATTGATGAGTTGTAGCATGAGAGGCACGATAGCCAAATTGCGTGTTTGGAATTTTGTTGTTTGAAAAAATGTATGGCAAAATTCTTTTAAGAATAAGCCTTTCAAAAATGTTTGCGAAAAAGGGCAAAAGATTTATAGGTCGATATGAAGAGAGAATATCAGGTGGTTTTTTTGGTTTTGGAAATACAATTACTATTGAAAATTTCCAAAGTTGTGGGAAGTAAGCTAATCTTAGGGAGGCATTTATCAGAACTGTTAGCAGGACAATTGCTCTTTTTGGGAGGCATTTGGCAACTTCCGCAGTTATTAGATCATAACCAGGGGATTTCTTAAGGCTGTAGTTTTGAATTGCATTTTTAATATCGTTGGGAGTAAAAGATTTCGATGGAAGAGTAGGTGGAAGAGGGCTGTCAAGAAATCTGTTAACTAAAGCTGTGTGATGGGGAATTTGTATATCAGAATGTGGTGTGAAGATTTTTGCTAGGTGATTTTTCAACAGTTCAGCTTTATCAGCGTCTGTAAAAGCTAATCCACCGGACGGATTTATTAGTGGAGTATTCGGAGCTTGATGTCGCAGGGACTTTTTTGTGGCTTGCCAAAGATAAATAAGTATGATAGTGAGTGGCCCCTTGATGTACAATGTGAATGTCATAGTATTTTTCTAACACTTCAGCGCAACTGCTATACACTATGATAAAAAATTCAATAAAATTGATTATTATTTATTATAATTTAGGAAATTAGATCTTTCTCAAGAACGTAGTCATTCTTAATTGTGATCTACATACTAATTTTAAATAGTTGAACAACTTTTCTTCAAACTGTGTTAGGTTAATATTTTTTTTCGTATTTAACTTATCGAGTTATTAATATAGATATTTTCTCTTTGATGACTATAACGTCTATAATCTGCCTATAATATGTATCTGCACAACCTGTTTCTGTAATAATGCAGTACGTTGAGTGAAATATTTAATATTATTACATATAAAGATCTTATAATAAGACTTCTAATATGATTGAGGTAAGAATATTTTGAAGACTTGATAAAGAAATAAAAGAAATAAATGATATTTTTACTTTTCTTACTTTTGTAGTTTGTACATTGTACCTAATCTCCTGCATCAAATAAGCAGGTTAGGTTTAGTACCTAGTACCTTCTAAATACAAATAATATTTCAACAATATTAAAATGTACTTTGTGTTCTATTTGTAATTTATTTTCTCATTTTCATCAAAACTCATTATTTTTCAACTTTACTGATTTATGTTCTACTTGTGCCCTCCCCTCCTCTCAGCTAGATTATAAGACAATTGTCTTTTCTGGGACCACATATAAATTAAATAAATAAGGTCGAAGGTTATTATTTTTTAACATCATTGATAAATATTGTAACTTACGAATAGTGAATAGGTATCTTAGTGAAAAATGTGATTAAAAGAGTATGATATACAAATTTCTTATTACAGGAATAGAAAAGTGTCTAAATTAAGTACACTTTTCAAGTTTCAATAACAAACTAACACATTTTTTAATTTAAGCCTGAAGGATTAAAAATAACAGTGTATTACAGAATAATAAAAAAGGACATACCAAAAGTTATATGAAATGTTACCAACTACAATAAATTGATGGTTCAATCAAGAAAGCTTTGAGATGATAAATGCTGTTGAAATGATATCAAATTTAGAATTTCACCAAACCATCCTTAATGAAATATTACAACGTTCATTCCAAATCCCATAAAGAACTTTTTGGGTGATATTAATATTTATAAAAGTATTCAAAGTGTTCCAAGTGGCATATTAGCCAAATTAGTGCATAATTTGCTAGATTTTTCAAAAGAAAATAGTTATAGGTGCCGTGAGAGTCTTTTCTTTGTTATCTATTGTAAATACATAATTTACTACTGTAGCGTAAATTACATGATGTAAATTGCTACTTTCCCCAGACACTCACAACAAACAACATTAGATGGTTTAAAATGTTTCTCATATACAATGAAATGTACTTTTAGTGAAAACCCTTTGGCTTTTTCCTAAATATCTTGGCGATTTAGGGAATGCCAATCCAATTTTAGTATTATCACTATCATAACAATCAAGAACATAATATTTTAATAAAACTAAACAAATAATGGATAAACAATCAATCAAAAGTAGTAATTAATTATTGTAATTTGTAATTTCTCTTACAAAATAATACAACACAATGTATAATACTAATACCTATCTTAAATTTGGCAGTTTAAGAGAACACCACACGGGCACTTATTGTCTCCACCTTGATACCCTAGATGCCTTAGATAATAGTCTTTAATTTTAATTTTATAATGGATAAATTCACTCTAATATCAAAACTAACAGCACACTATTGAAACTGGTGTACGAAATTTTGATGGGTCGTACGACTGTGGAGTGTAAGACGGAGACAACACATGTAGGTGCATCAAGTATAGATCATGATAAAACAAAAATATGATGGAAATTTCGAGTAGGTACTTATGGTTATTCATTTGTGAATTACTACAAAATAGGAAAATCACTTCATGAGATATCAAGTGAATATCCAAAGGTGTAAAAATTGCAACTTCAAAAGCTCATAAATATTTATTATTTGTCCGATAGACATTTTTTTTCATTAAATTTTCAAATTGTAGATATAAAAGGAACGATATTTATGAAGTTCTACCTCAAAATAATTTGCATTTTTCGTGATTTTTACGAATGTTGTCAAAATATTAAAACTTTCTAAAATACAAACCATTGGGGGGGGGGGGGGAGCACCTTGTAAGTAGAAATTAACAAAAATATGGTTATGACTTAAATAGTATTAACACATTTTAGTAGTGAACAACCCTAAAACTCCCTTGAATCAGTTGAGTATTTTTTTAATCATAAGCATCAACCATATGCGTCTTCGAAGGGGGAGGGGAACATGCTCCCCCATAACAATTTTTAATGTACTGTCAACAAAATAATGATGATCAAAATTGTAATTTATAGGTTCGCCCCCCTTGAAAACTGTCTAGGGATGCCCCTGTTTTTCTATATATAACCGCTGTAACCATTGGCTTCTATTCTACACAATTACAACCAGTCTAGGATCCCAAAAAATATGTGTGTACAATTTTGGGGCTAGTGCCTAGTGGATTCATTTTGACCAAAAAATGAATAGTCTGTATGGGCAACGTTTATTTATACCGTTTGGGAGAGTGAAATTATTTTTAAAAAACCGTCACTGTCGGCATCACTGTCTTTATGAATTCGAGCCAACTATAATTGAAGTGGATATACTTAAAAATACAGAAGAACAAAATTAATAATAGTAAACTAATATAGTTTTTTCTCTATGGCAAACAACTACTTCAAAATTTCAAGTCTTATTATGAGAAACTAATCGAATACATAGTATAACTGTGACATTTTATTTTATTGTATTGGACAGGTGGTACAACTGGAGACAGGTGGCGTGTCGCCAATGTTGTATTACTATTTTCGTAACTTCTATTTAATTATCTTTTTGAACTCTTCTAAGTAGACGACTCATTTTCACACCATACACTATTTCGTTCAAAAAAAAAATCAGTCAGATCGGTTGAATAGAAGACATTCAGACTTAGTTTTCCAAAGAAACCATAAGTATAAAAAAATGAATATAATATATAGATAATATCACGGATTTGATTAATTTAACTTTTTGGTGTGCAAACTCAATGCCAGTCACCGGAATAATTTTTAATAATGTCATATCGCCATCACCAGTAAAATTGAGTTAACCTAAGCAGGTTCCAGGCTTTTTCAATGTGCCCATTCTATTTTAATACCTATTCTTAATTCGGTGCATACATGATACAATCAATATAAGTAACAAATATTTGAAATATAAAATAGAAATACTTAGTCTATATTTCAGACTATTATTGTCTGCAAAAGTGTTGGGCACCATTTACAAAACTTTACCATACCAAAATTGTGGAAATGGGAAATCTATATTATTAATAGATATTACCTCATTAATAATTACTAATTAAAAATTAGTACCTATTAAGTAATAACTCTTAAATTAAATATTCACTAAATGTATTTAATTGTTGTATAATAATTTAAATTTAAATTTTATTATGATTTATTTTAATCATTATACCTATAAATAACTATTGCTTAACAAAATAAATTAAATAAATAACCAGCAAATATTTTAGTATACAATAAAATAAAATAATTTTACCTGCATAATTTTTTTAGAAATATATTGAATGTTTTTTGATTAATTATATTCATCTTCAGTTTATGCATCATTGGTTATTATTGTGTGTCGTCATACATTTTCTGACCAATCGAACTTAATATAACTTGAGCTTCTCTGACAGAATTTTCATCAATTGTAACCTTAAGATTAGCTGGTTGTTGTGCTTGTTGAAACTCCTGTTCATATGAAGTAAATTTTCTTTTTTTATTAAGTGGTTCTTCTGGCATATCTTGGTATTCTGATTGTATTGGACGTTGCTTCAAATAACTATTGATATCATCAGTTGCAAACTTAATGCTAGCTGAACGCTTCCTGTTGTCATATGTTAATATTTTTAACAGCTTCTCAACATCTGGGACGTATGACCATTCAAAAAGAGTTTGTATACTTTTATATGGCAAATTTCTTTTGGTAATACTAAATAAAATATACTCCACCAAAATAAGACTATAATAAAAACAATTATTCCATACCATAGGGATCCATTCCATTGCCATTTTATTATCATGAGACAACAAACACCTTTTAATAAAATCTGTAAAACCAAAGAAACTATAATAAACGTCACGTATTGACATTTTATAAGTATCAACAGATTTACGAAATAAAATGTTCAATAATGTCAAGAAATGTATGATTTTGTTTGCAGTCTGATCTATTTCTTGTAATAGTTCCTTAAGCAATATTTGAATAACACGTATTTCAGGACTGTGCCACCTATAATTGATTTTATGGAGTCTTTGTAAGTTACAATTGAATGTCTTTTTTATTATGCAGACCAACTTCTTAAAAGCATCAGTTCTGGAGAGATCAAATTTGAAAATAATTTTTTGCAGTTTCAAAAAATCTTTTGTATTTTCATAATGATAATTGTCAATGGTTATTGGGGATGCTGCACAATCAACTTCAGTTGTTGGTTTCAAATGACTAGCTTGTTCAGAATATGAACATTCTTGAACATTATTAGATGATGAAAAATTGGCAGTCTGAATTTCAACTTTGGAGGATGATGCTTGAATTGATTCATTTCTACTGATTTTATCGAACATTTCACTAGAATCAGTAGAAATGAGTTTATTATCATTAGGTAATTTTTTAATATTTGATGTATCACATAATTTTTGGTCTTTGAAAATAATGGGTATTTTCAGCGATTTCATTGTAGAACTATTGGCAGCACGTAGAATTGAAAATTTAATTCCATTTGGAGTAGGAGTAGAAGTAAAAGAAGCTTCAGATTTATCATTATCACCACAGTGTTCAGCTTTACTTGACATTTTAGTACCTGGAAACATACAAATAATTCATTATTTAAGGTATTCAACAATTATTTGTTAGAGTTTTTAATTAATATAAAAATTAATAGACATTCAAAGAGTCAAGCTAAAAAAACCAACCAATATGACAAATGCTGAAATGACATCAAATCAGACTTAATTTTGTATAAATAAACATATTAATTTAACATATAATATAACAACATAATTATATGTTATTGACATATTCTAAATTTGTATTTTTAAGAAAACGTCTTAGGTTTGTTGCAAAATTATCGCTTTCTGAGCAGAGCAATGAGTGTAATGCTTTTATAATGACACAATGCTGATCTCAGGCGGTTTAGGTTAATATCTGGTAGTAAACCGGATGTAGTTTGAACTAATGGTACTATTGAGAGGCCATAAGTAAAAATTCACTTGATATTTTACACAAAACCAGTTTTTGTCAAAATCTTTTGTAGTAGTTCAAAAATAAATAACAGTAAGGATTTGAAATTTACACCGTGTACTCATATAAGTTTTTAATACCTATATATTTTCAAAATTATTGTGCTCTTATTGTTATTTAGAAATATATGAAATTTTCAACATGTTTTGGTTTTTTTTTTGATTTATGAATCATAAAGATGTAGTTGGTAAATAAAAACCCTTAATAATTTAAATTAATATCCCTTGTATTATTTTCTTACAGCACCTAAAAATATTGTAAATTTAAAATGGTGGTGTCCACTCTTGGTACAAGAAATATTCCAGGAAGTCAGAATGGCTATTCATTGACTAGTTCTACCAGAAGTAGACTCAAGAGAACACCAGGCTGCTTGAATGGCCCATAAAACTGTCGGAAGAGAGAACTCCATAGGTTATTCTGGTGACATTCCACGGCTCTTGGTTGTCTACATTGTCCGCAGTCACCACAATAGTATAATTTAATTTGAGAAATAATTGGAAAAAATTCAAAAGATAATTAACAAAAACCATACTCTATGGAGTTTGCCTATGAGACTCGGAGATAAACTAATTATCACTGTAAGGTATGAGATTTTTTTAAATGTATTATACTTTTACAAATTTGTAATAGTTTATAAAGTTTTAAGTGTAAGACTTAAATTGTGACACAAAAAAAGTAACTGAATACCTATTTTAAAAAATATAATTTTTCTTACGATTATTGACTGTTAACACATTAATAATATTTAAATTGATACACAACCTAATAAAAAAATATTGAAAAATGTAGTTGATTATGGTTTTGTTGTAATCATTTGTATAAATTGAATGAAAAAATTGTTTAAATTATTGATAGTGATTCAATAAATTAGGTAGGAGGTATCCACTATCTATACTCATTTATTAAGTTAATTTTATGTTAGGTTTTTTTTAAGGAATTACTAGATACCTAATATTATTTACACACATTCCATAAGCTATGATACAACAACTGCATAATAATCACAATTTTATGTCATAATATGGTATCAAGTATAAGTTACATTTATACCAATTAATTAGACAGAACACAAATATTAAAAATAACAGCCTTAACATAAAGTAGTTTGTAGGTGTATAGGTAATGTAGGTAGGTGGTGTATACAGAAAACTTTGGCGAGGCCCCATAATTTATTGTGGGATAAAATCAATAAGATTTCCTGTCAATAATACTATGAAAAGCAGAAGTGTTGATAAAGTTTAAGTTTTGGTAAGCTTTGACTTGGACTGTATTTCTGTGACTATGTCCTAATTATCAGTCATCACTAGGGCTAGGGTTTATATTTAAAATTTTAAACACATATTTTTACTGTTTACTTGATAAATTAACTTAAGGTAAGTGATAAATTTGTTTCAAGTGATTTCCAATGTAATGAACTTTATTTTATTTTACATGTTTTTACGTATTTTGCCATAAGTATATATTTTTACATATTTCTCAATAATTCCGTTTTTCCTACATATTTCGAAAATTTGTTCATATACGATTTATTAATAATTAAATACGATTATATTTTTCAATACAGACAAATTCCCATGTTTATAAAAGTACACAAACCGACCAACTATCATATTGTGTTTGACATTTATGACTTCGATAAATAATAGATAACGATTTATTAATATATGTTAGTGTTTGAACTAGAAACAAGAAAAATGACTTTAGTTCAAAGTTTAGGACTTATAAAAGAAACTGAAAAATGCATAGAATACAAGAACAAGGATCCTTGAGAGTTGCAGTAAAAGAAAAAATGCACAGTGCATCACATAAAAATCCAGGTTAGATTGCTTAAAATTAATTAGAGATACACATTTCGTAATTAATGGGGTAATATAACTGACTGAACAGATGTCCTTTGGACATTGCAAATATGAAATTTTTCGTACCCATTACCTCGGTGGAAGTCAAGCGCTTCTTTAGTCGGTACAAATCTGTGTTACGACCAAATCATTGATCATTTAATTTTGAAAATTTTAGAATGTATATCTCATTGCTTCTTAGATCAAGATCAAGATGAATAATGTTAAAGTAAAATAAATAAATTAGGTAATAATGTAATTTAAAAAGCGATTTTTAATATTTTTTTGTAATTTTTTTATATTCCATATTTTCATTTTTTTATCACATATACAGCGACTTTTAATTACATATATATTTACACATTTTGGTTTTTTTAATACATAAAAATCTAAGCCCTAGTCATCACATATGAATCTACAGTTATTTGTTATTGAGTTACACCAAAAACACAAAATCAATTATCTCAAAACTAGTGTTGACAAACTAACACTATTAAAAAGTACTGATAATTTTCAATTTTAACCTCTCAAAAGCACCAATTAAATCAAATTTTCTATCAGAAGCCACTCTCAAAATTAAAAATCAAAACTTTTTATACACACAAAAAAAATGTACAACCAATACTACACTGCTCCGCTATAAATCTGAAATTATACTTTTTTAAATATATAATCAATAATAAATATCCCAAAAATAACCAAAATATTTTTAAAATTCTAATATCCAAGGTTATTTCTAAATTGCAACAAATAAATAAAACTTCTTGTTTAAAACTAGTGTTGTATATTTACTTCCAATTATATCCAAATTATTATAAAAATTTATGAGAATTTTCTACTTGTAACCCCCCCCCCCTTAAGAATCAACTAGTCAAATGTACTATCAGAAACCACCTTCAAAGTTGAAGATGTAAAATGTTTATTTCTACAAAATGTGTTGAAAAAACATCACATAATAGTAAAATCAATACCTATCAGCTCAGATTCTACAATTATAATGTGCTTACCTAAAGCATCAAATAGTTTGTCATTTATTCCGATTTTATCTTCTGGATCAGATAATGCCTTCACAAGTTCATTGTTATTTAGTATTGGGTCATAGCTTTTTAGTAGTTTTTTGTATTTTTTATTGGATTTATGCCCATGTATCTTGGCTAATTTCTTGTTACATTTTTTTTCGTCCATCAAATTTATATTGTTTGTTGAATCGCAGTTGTTATTTGAACTATCAAAACAATAAATACTAAATGTTTAGTCATTTGTTGTATTAAAACATCCCTAAATACACAAGTAAACATTTACCTTTTTTGGCTTTTTTCAACTTTGATATGTATTTCCTGAACTATTTGATTCATCATATTATTGGCTGTAGTATAATCACCTTTCATAATCTTTAAACATTTGAAAAATATCTGTAAAAATAGAATGCCTAAAATAATATATTTATAGAGAGAGCAATCATTTTAAACAAATAAAAAAGATGGGAATGTGGGAAGTGGGTTTATCACTCAACAGTGGTAAGCAGTCACTTTGTACGGTCCATCGATTAAAATGCATAACACAGGCACTTAGTAAAGTCAGGTAAATATATGTACAATTTCAGAATGCAGATACTTTGTACTATTATATACATAAAGTATTTAAGTATACATTATTATGTAAATATAATTACATAAGTATATTAGATATAAGATATAACAAATGGTATTTAAACTTAATAACACTTTTAATATAATTGGTCATAATTGGACTTCAGACTTTTATATTATACATACACACTACACAGCTATACCTACTTTATGTTTATGATTTGTGTATTTTATATAGTAATACAAAGTACCACATTCTACAATCTAGAGTTTTATCCAATCCAGTGAGGTACCCAGGATTTAGTAACTACTGTGGGTCTGCCTAACTTATGAGAGGCCACTGGGTAAAACTTAAACCAACAATATATTACAAAATCACAAGGTTACAAAGTTGATTTACCTTATTAGTTAATTATATCAAATTTTGATACCAACATTCAGTACAACTATATGTTATGCTAAAACACAGTTTTAGGTACAATTTAAAACTTACTTATATAATTTAGGTATTATAATTTATTTTTATTTTTATTTTTTGCATTAAAATATATTAACAATCAGCGGCAGGTCCAGAATTTTTTTAACAGAGGACATATTATTTGTATTATAGTAAATTAATTATAAATGGGGTACTAAGTGAATATAAATTTAAAAATACATAAATAAAAAACATATGTTGATGCCTAATAATTACAAATCTAATTGAAGTTTTCTTTTATGTTTTTTGCAAATATGTCCAATACCTCTTCTGGGGTTAACGCTATATCTTTATTAATATGAAGCATTGATAATCCATTGAGTCTATTCTGATTCATTGTAGACCTTAAATAGGTTTTGATTAGTTTCGACCAACTAAAGTCGCTAAAGTGTCTATTTTAACAGGTATAATATATACTACATAGTATCTTTAGAAAGCACTCAATGTTAGAAAACATGGATTCAAATTTAAAGGCTCCTGTAGGAGTATCTGATTTTTCAGATACTTTCTTCCATAAACACAGTTCTCCGCGAAATACTCCAATGCTAGAGGGTAAATCTGATTCATATTTTCCAATATTTCTTCATCAGGTGTATCATATTAAAAATAATATTTTGGAATAATTTTTCTTAAGTTAAAGATGATTTTACACCGATATGAAATATCTCAATAGGTATTTTCTGTAGGAACTCTTAAATTATAAGCCAATATTAAATTGAAAGAACCGATATGACTTCAGCTCTAGTGTCTTAGATATTTCAATCATGCGGTTTTGCGGTTTATACTGCGGTGGTTCGAAAAAATGTATATTTGTGAGGACCAGCGTTGCATCCCTTAAAGTATTTTTCACCGACCAAAGATAAAAACGAAAAAGACTAGTTTATTTATCTTAAGTATTTTTTTATGATACGCAAAAGTAAATTCAAGAAATTTGGTAACCACTCTGCAGTCTGAGTGTACCTCATCATCGAGGAGTCAGACACTGTAACGTATGTGTTAAATTTGAATTCAATAATAAATAGGTAGTTGAGTACAAAAAACGATTCTGAGCAAAGACGGTCTATCAGCCTATAAACGGCCTGTGGCCCTTTAACAAATGTAATGCGACCTGCACTAAAATTAAATTGTTTATTCCAAAATTCAAAACTCTATAAACAATGTATACAATTTTTTTCCCTTAGAGAAGAAATTAAATTAGTTATCTTCAAACAGACGGCCAAATTTCCAGAAATAAATTCATTAGAATTTTGGTACAAACTTGCATTTCTTGCAGATGTAACAAAAAGTTTAAATATACTTCAAACAAATCTGCAAGGAGAAAATAAACTGGTTCCTCACATGCAAGGTTTTTAGATTATAGAGGTTGCCTCATACGGAAATTTCGAAAAAGTAGGAGTGGGAGAACTAGTCCGATGACGTCATTGTAGTATAAATTGTTAACATCGTATACTACAGTATACAATCTACAACTACAGCTATCATTGGTTTTGAGTTTACCGTATTAATTATTTAAATATTTATTTTATTTTTACTATATTTTCATTTATTTTCATTGTTTGTACATTTCATAAGTTTATACGTATTATGGAATCAAAGATATTAAAGCAGAAAGGAGGCTCATGTTGTGCTATTGCTACTTGCATAAATAACTACAGTAAATCAAAA